>NC_056746.1:1239473791-1239596291 GCF_019279795.1 Protopterus annectens
GCCTTCTGTGTGGAGTCTGCATGTCCTCACCGCGGTTGTGTGGCGTTTGAAAGACATGCGTAGAACGGGCGTGCCTTCGTTGAAGGTTGGGTGTCGAACTGGCACCTCGGCACCCATAAAAAAATCTACTGCCAATCATTAGCGGACGGGAGTTCCGCTGTGGCGATCCCTAACCGGGAAAAGCAGAAAGAAGAGCAACCACAGTGTTCAATAAAGGATCTTAATAAATGTCCCAATAATAACCATTGTATACAAAATCAATAGATGGTTGACTTCTAAGTCAAATGCATTATAATCCCAAAACACATATCCTTGACTAATAATATGATTTGTTTGTTTTGTGTAGCTTCCTGGAATTGAGATATCATGTTGAGATGCAATAGAAAAAAAAATGACAGTGTGAATGAGGCATTACACTATTGCTTGATAAATTCTAATTCTGCAAGCTTCAACTCCCCAAAACTCAACTTTTCAGCAATGCCAGCATTTCCATTGAAAAGTATTGTTAGGGAATTGCAGACAGTAAGTGCCATTTCCAGGTGTTTGACCCTTCCCCTCTTATACTGTGGCCATGGAGTTCATTATATAATTTGGAAGGGGAAGCGCTGCCCCCCCCCTCGCATGGGTGAGTGGAGGGAGTGGTTGCACCTGCGAAAAAACACTACAAGCAGTGTTTGTGTGCAGTTCTTTTCAGCAGGTTGATTTTTGAAGAGTTGAGACTTCATGAATTTACATCCATCTACTCAGCGTGGAAACATGAATGGTGGAAAATATACTAATTCTGGCTTTGCCGAATCTAAGAGCATTTATACTCCAAGGTACAAGAATCTTAAAGATGGCATACCTAAGTGATAAGGAGTGTAAAGGACTGCCATCCCCATTTGGATAACTACTCAATTTTCAAAGTTTTAGGGCTCTCTGAATCTCTTAGTTCCAGCAGTGAGCCATATCAATATGCATATAACTGATGGCACAGAAACATGGGAACATTTGTAACTTAGAATAAAAAAATTAAAAAAAAACTTTTTAAAATTAATTTTAATTAATTTGGCTAAACTGGGAAAATGTATGGGGGAGTGAAGGAGTGAATAAGGTAATGGGAGCAGAATGTAAGGAAATGAGTAGTTTAATATAATCCCTAACTGTTGAAAGTTTGGCACACATGGAATACAAAGTTAATTCCAAAAAATTGCATACAATTATATATATAATATGGTCATGGGTTAACACCATTGTTTAGAACTAGGAAAATCCATAAAAACAAGACAGTAACAAATAAACTTACCAATTTTACTTAACTGTGTTGGCACAGAACATCAAAAATTTGAGCTTTTGACAAGTTTCTTCCTCTAGCCCAGGGTTTGATTCCTCAATCACCATTTACCTGCTCTGCATAAATGATCAATTCACTTAACCAGACTGTGTTCCCATGTTGCAACTTAAATGAGGCTTGTTATCAGAGGACATGCCAAGTTAATAAATAATTAGACAGACTCTGACATGTCTCAATATGCAAACATCCACAAAAGAATGAATAACAATAAAACATGCCTTGACAGTTAGTATTAAGCATGATTTCACCACACTAATTGGACATCATTGCATCTGCTGCATACACATTGAAGTGACTTGACTATCTAAAGTCAAACGTATGCTGTTAGGCAAGGAACGTCAAGGCAACATAATATCCAACAAGTCCAGAAAGAACAGTCAGCAGAAGCAATAATATATCCTTTATTAGACTACAGCTCACCAACAATCAGAACCAGAGTGTAACTCAGAAAAGAATTAAGCACTTTCATCCACCATCATGTTAACCTTGTTAATGGTAAAGGGAAGATACGATTAGTTCGAATTTTGAGTTATTTTAAATGTTAAGTTTAAGTCAGTTTTTTTGTTTAGCCACGGGGCTGTTGGATTATAAAGTTTCTTCTTCTTCTTCTCGGTGTGTTTGTTTTGGAGGCACGAGGTACTTTAAAAGGGAAGAAAACACTCTGGTTGTGCAGAAAGACAGCGCGAGCAGCACCCCAACCCTCTGTGTCTGACAGCTAAGAGCTTTGAAATCAATTTAAATTGGCACCAAAATGGATTTAAATAGTGTGTTTATAATTGTTTAATTGATTCTGAAGAAGTCCACATGATGGTGGATGAAAGCGCTTAATTCTTTTCTGAGTTACACTCTGGTTCTGATTGTTGGTGAGCTGTAGTCTAATAAAGGACGTATTATTGCTTCTGCTGACTGTTCTTTCTGGACTTGTTGGATATTCTGCTGTTAGGCAGTACGAGTTATTTCTTTTGTGCTTGAATTGTGTAAATTCAAGTAATGTTTTTTAAAATTCTGCTTTTCGGAGAATTTGCTGAAGAACAATAACTGGCTGATTGTCTTTTTTCTGTAAAACCACATATTTGTGTTATCATTATTCAGTCGGTCAATTACATTAAGTAGTGGAGGCAAAAAGAATGTTTATTCATGCACACTTTATCCAGTCAAATGCATTAGATCCTAATGTACTCAAAAAAGTATTTGAAGGAGTATTCCCACTGGTGCCCTCCATGTGGGATATGCACACCCCAAACACCTGCAGACTTCACTATACAAATTCAATGAGCAAAGATCTTTAAAAACAATTGCAATCCTATATCACTACAAGTACACAAACTTGCTACAACAAAATCCTAAGAAAAACAAGCAGTAAACACACATATCACAACAGTGTTACTTTCTGCACAGAAACACTCCCCCAATTCTAAATATACTAACTCTGAGATTATGCAATAGTGGAGATAAGGATGCATTTCCTTATTCCCATTGAGTGCTAAACTAATGTGGATATATTTTTTTTTTATAAACAGTGATCCGTGTAATAATAATATCTGCTTCAACAAAGCAAGCAAATGATTTTCCAAATGCAATGTGCATAAAATTCTTCCTTGATCACTTCTTTACAGAAATGTAAGTCCAAGAAAACAGTCGAGTCCAAACAGGCTGTGCAAACTTTTATTCCATACAAACAGGTAAAATAGTGATAAAACTATGAGCTCTTTCGGGATATCTCTTCATCAGACAATATAACAGCTTTCATGAAATCTATTTAAATACATTTAAAAACACAACCACCAATCATCTCACTGCCCTCCTTTTCCTAAGGGTTGGTCTTAAAGGTATACATGTATTCAACACTGGAGGATGGTTTGCAAAAATCCAAAAACCTTTTCCTTGATTTATTCTTTTTTGAATAACTACCCAGATAAGATTTCAAAAATGTTGATGTGCAAAAATAAGAAATTGTATGTTTACCCAAACTCCTGCAGGTATCTGTTCAATGGCATTGCCTTCTGACCTGTCAGAATTTCATGCAGGTGTTTCAAGCTTCCTTTTCTTCTGTGTTTTACTGCCAGTATGTTTGTTGCAGGTGCATACAGTGAGGAAAACATAGTCACTTTCACAGTTATACTACCTTCCATTACTTTGTGAAAAATGAAGTTCTGCTCTCTAACATAAAACAACTGGATCAAAGTCATCACAAAGCATTCCAGAAAACATCCTCAGTTGCAAGTATTCCTGTTTTAGTTTTACTTTCTTGAGAGTTATTGACCAATTGGCATTCCGTTTCTAGATTAGTGAAAGAGGACTACATCAGATGACCACTGACAGATGCTGATAGATATTAATGGTGCAATGTCTTCAGACAGAAAATGTTTGTTTGCTGCCACATATGTACTGATAATTACAATAAAAACAAGAAAACAGATGTCCTCCATTTAGCAGTGCGTAATATCTCTAGGAGGGGCAAGTTAAGTTCTGTATTAATAAGTACTTGAATGTTTTATTGAAGGTGAGAAACTTTAGGAGCATTGAGATATGGAGCCACACTTGTTTTCAGAAAAGGTATTGTCTTCAACAGAACTCATGTAACTATAATATATAATACTGTAAGCCTCAGTCTATAATTTTGAATGCTTTGTTTGCCATATTAAGTATAACTATTACTAAAATGTCACATTCTTTAAAGATTTTTGCATATATACAGAATGCAGTCACTTGTATTTTAAAATGTATAGTGGCCTATTCCATAAATTTCATGTACAATGGGAAATGTAATATTAATCTCAGATAATGTAAATAACTGTGTATAACACTAATATCACTGGGATTATGTAGTAACTTACACAGTTTCAGCTAAGAATCATAAAGACAATTTGCATACCTCTCAATCGGGTAGCTCAATAAATCTGGACAAAGCCTAAAGTAATGGGAGGATAAAGCTCCCAAAATATGGACAGGTTTTAAATATTGCTCTTATAAACTTAAAAAGTTGCCAGAAAACAGGTCTTGTGTTAGCACACATTTTCTGAAGGATATAAAGTCAGAAATTTAAATGTATGTCATTACTTAGTAACTTCTGTCATTAGTGATTTGTCATAAAAAGGCAAATATTATGAGGAACAGATGAAAAATATGAGGCAAAAACCTAGACATTCTGCTAACAGCTGGACAGTTAAGATAAATGGCAGTTTGCTGTAATGCTTATATATATTTATTTGCTTATTTTTTTTATTTATTTATGCTAAGTAGAATGGACCCAAGGGCTCATTTTCAGTTGTGATTTTGTTACATGACAAACGGTAAGATAATATTTCATCTACTATCTTGTTACTTGACAAAAATTTAACAGCAAAGTAATACAAAAATAGCTATAATAATTATAATAAACATAAAAAGATGGAAAAGTAATTCAGTAATAATAATAATAATAATAACACCAAAGAGTTGCCACATATTTCTTTGCTTAGTATGCATTTTTTTCTTATAGTCATACAGCTACAGTTCAGTCTTTAGTTAGGCTATTTTTTGACTATCTTGACAGCTGCATATCAATGTTTCTATAAACCAGGTGGCTACACAAGACCTAAACTGGTTGAAAGCAGGTAGAAATCTGACGCTCAGTGTAAATGAATTATGGTGGGTAGGCTCCAATTGGAATTTTTCTCT
Source organism: Protopterus annectens (assembly GCF_019279795.1). Classification (NCBI taxonomy): domain Eukaryota; kingdom Metazoa; phylum Chordata; order Ceratodontiformes; family Protopteridae; genus Protopterus; species Protopterus annectens. The sequence continues at coordinate 1,239,478,785 of NC_056746.1, forward strand.
CAAATGTTCTAAAGTATAATGTGATGAATTAAGTACTGCTGAAAAAGTAACAGGGGATTAGGGACAGACAGTGGCTTTAGGTTAAACACTTTGAATGACAATAAATATGAAACCAGTTTGGGTCTTAGTGTTAAAAACTCACACATGCACACCCAATATGAAAGCTACCAAAGATGCTAGTCAATGATACTCCAAAATAAACAAAAAAGTTACAATATTCTAAAGGCAAGAATAATTTATTATTACAATCCAAGCTCAATTTAGTGCTTTTTCTACACAAGACTTCTTCAGACTGTAACATAGAAGTGTCATTCAGTAAATAATAAAAAAACAAACAAAAGAAACCTAAAAAAAAAAAAAAAAAGAAAAAGCAACAGAAAAAAACAAACAAATTAAATAACTCTTCATGTGAGGTAAGCATCAATAGCTAATTGTTAAAGGCTATTCTTTTAAACAGACTTTTAAAATTAACCATCTTATAGCTGCCTGCAGAATTTAATATATTTAAACCAACCTGCCATTACGTTGCAGCTGTCTGATTTTTAATACATGTTTCTCTAACATTTGCTTTCTCAGTGTAAATGATGCAGTACTAAAACTATTTAATAAAATGTGCTGATCAGTAGAGTGTCTAAATAATGCACTTTCACCATTCTTTGGCATTGCTATGCTCATATAATTTTTCATTTAGTTTACGGAGAATTCTAACATGGAAAGCTCTAACACTGGTAACAATCTATGGATGCTACATTTATTACATGCAATTAAATCTCTCAGAAGATGGATACCGCTTCTCTCTGACAACAAAAACTATTATTTCTAATTAATCTACATAGTGTGCAAAAACTACATGCAATTGTTCTTTTTCTTTTAGAAGTTAGTCACATTATTATTTTTATGTAGCATTCTTTGATGTATTTTGTTAAATATCACTGGCTGGAAAACTACTTTAAGAATTTTTTCATGACCAGAAGGACTTCTCCAGTTACTGAACATCAGTTTCTTGAGCTTATATATCAAAAAGGCAAACTATAGCCAATATTACATCATCTCAACTTCCATATTGTTCCCAGAAGCTTTTCCACATTCTAGTTTTATATAAGGTATTCCTGTTAAAACTTGTGACATATGTGGCTTTTTGAACCATATTAGCAGGATTTTCCTTACTATAAACTTAAAAATTGCTATGAAGAAAACTTCTTTACCGTCCAGCCTACTAACCTAAATAGCTTATTTCTTGACTATATTTCTATTTAGACTTGTGCAATGCATACTGTTGAAATGTCATAAACTTTGCTGCATACCATCTTCCTAAATAGCCTGCTCATGAGCTTTCCTGTTTCCACATTCTTGTAAGGTGACAAGTCCAAATAGCTAATTTCATTTTAAGTCATAAGTAAATCTAGAATTCATATAATCTGTTCATTGGTTTATATGCAAAATAAAACAGTCCACTGCAAAATTGTCATTCTGCCAAATAATGAAGATGTCATCAATAAAATGAACATCTTCCTTAATGTTAGTGTGATGACAAAACACATAAATCACCTTTTTGCAGTATGGCACGAATAAAAAGGCATAACTAGGCATCACTACAACATACACTGTACCACCTTCTTTTTGTTAAAAAAACAAGGCATTCTAGTAACAATCTCTATTTTTCTTTACTATATCATAACATTCAAAAATATATCAAAAGGATACGCTATTATTGATGAATGGAGCTGAGTAGGGAGGAAGGACAGGACTATCCTTGGATTGAGAATAGGGTAATATCAGATAAATATTGATACAATACTCTGGATGAGGGAAGGTGACATAAATGCATGGCTTTGGTGGTAGCCTTCAATGTGATGATATGAGGAGGGTACTCTGTGCCTCTGCAGTGATGCAGATCACATGAACTGCTCTCTATAGATGATATTAGCTCATTATGAAAACAGTGTCATTGCTGGAATGCTGCTATGAGTACATACCATCCTTATAGTTGACTGAATGGCACCACCACTATGAACAACCTTTGCCTGAGCGTTGGATGGAATAACAAGTGAGGCAGAATGAATAAGCCTGCTTGGGGGTGGGTTGATAGTTGGGAGCCCGGGAACAAAATATTGCATTAGAAAATATATCAATTTGCTGAAATGACTATTAAATAATGTATTTAGGAATAACAACAGAAAGTGTCCAAAATAATATAAAATGTAATGGCAACAGAAACATGGCAGAATACTATAAAAATGGCAGAGATCAATCAAATAAAGACAAATGAAGTAATAAAAATGTCAGTGACTTTAATAAACAAAGAGGGTATGCACTTTCACACTGTGGGGTGCTTCTTCATACCACAATGAAATAGTACAATATCAATACATTTAAAGAAATTCAAATTCAGTAACACCAATAACAAGCATATACAATTAAGTGCAATAAATCATCCAGTTCAAACAATCAAATCATTTGAATAAATCCCGAGATTTAAAAATAGGCCTTAAAGAAACCCTACCATAAAGGGAAGGCTGCTTATCAGCCTGAAGCCTCACAATCCAGTGTAGCTCTTTACTCTCAGTAAAATATGAATACTATATAGATGTTCACCAATTCTCTCAAAAAAACAGGTGATTGGTCTTGCCCACATAAAAACAAGTATATGACTTGCATGTAGCCAAATAGATTACATTAGGGTTTTTACAGTCTGCCACAATATTAAAATTAAAAGTGACCTCAGACCCTCTAATGGATTCCCTGCTCCATTGCTTGATGTGCACTGCTATAAGGCCATCAATGTCAAGATCAAGGACATTTGTCATTATGTACCTAAGTATTTGTATGCTTAGGATGCATATCCCTCAGTATCACAACTTAGATTATAATCCTTGACTTAAGAAAACTCCTATCCTTGGGACAGGGGAGACAAGGGATGGGAAACAGAAAATACACCCCTGGGAGTCCACCTGTGTCCCTCCTGCACAAGGGAAACAGGTGCTGACTTTATGGGAACATGGATGAAATTCTTGGCTAGGCTTATAAGGGCCTCTGGGCCAATAGCCTAGTATTGTTCCACGAACCTATGAACCTATAGTAATATGCCACTGCATTTCATATTTTTTTCTCGTCCAACTCATCAGATACTGGGCTCATTGGATAAACCTAGTTTGCATGCATCACAGTCAGAGCATTTGTGTGCACCACAGAACTATCTTCGCCTTTTACAAGCTACTTTGAAAATGGCTTTGAAACTGTCTTTGAGGAGTCTGCACACACCCCCCCCCCCAGTGTCTGCATGAATTTTGTTCATTTACTAAGATTTCTTCTCACTTCCCAAAGCACATAGTTGTCTAGCTAATCTAAAGGGCCAATATGTAATGCTTTTACCCTTCTTTTGTCACCTGGGTTGTGGCTAAAATGGGTGCATGGTGACTACTTCCCTTACCAGTTAACAAAAAATTAAATAAGAAAAGAAAACAAAATCACTTGCTTGGTTAAGAGGCAAGTAAATAAATAAATTAAACAGCTGTTCCATACCTCTCAACTGTACAGATTTCCACAGAATGTCCAGATTTTTGCCTCATATATTTGGTCCATTTTTCATAAAATTGTGGTTTTCTGGCAAATTAGTGGAAAATAATGAAAGACTGAAGTTACAAAATAATGCTACACATTTGAGTTTTGGACTTCATATTCTTCAGAAAATTCAAGCTAATGCAAAATTTGTTATTCTATCAACTTTCTAAGTTTGTAAGAACAATATTTAAAAATTGTCCCTATTTTTTAGCCTTTGCCCTACTTTTATTTATGGCTTTGTCCAGATTTCTTGCTCTAAGAAGTTGAGAGGTATGGCTGTTGCAATATATTTCAGTCCAATGATACTTTTGTGCTCATTGTATTTGTTAATCTGCATTCATTCCATAGTTGTTGAAGTGACTTTCTACCATAAAATAAAAAAAAAATATATATATATATATATATATATATATATATATATATATATATATATATATATATATATATACAGCCATGTAAACTATACATTTGGTAAAAAATGCATATACATGTACCAAAGGGAGAGACTTAACACCGATGCCCTTTACCTTTTTTAAGAGTGATTTGCATTCCTACAGTGCAGTAAGGTCATTAGAATGAGTATTTCCCATCATGAAGGCCCAGACATGTACCTTTGTATCCAGCAGGAGATCTGCATTGCTAAATGCAGAGCAAAAAACAATGGTTTGCAGACAGAAAGCATTATGCAGTTTAAATAATATATATGGCAATCTTGAAACCATAAGCTCATCATAAGTTCATAGGAATAATAAACACAGATTGTTCTTATATGATATATATAAGCCTCTTTCCATTCTTTAAGGTTACTTTGGTTCTTCCATGCACAACAACAAAGGCATATTAAAACATGTGCCTTTATTATGTGGCACAGCCAATGAACTACTCTAATTTGTTTTATGTGAATACATTCAGATAGCTTTGTTTTTATAATATATATGCAACTTAAATATAGATTGCATTAAACAAGCCATTTTCAAGCATTACTGTCTCTGCCTGAGTTGCATTTTGGCTGAATACATCATTTGCATTTCGATTCTCACAAAAAACAACCTTAGGAATGTTTGTTCAGAGATGCCTAAAGGCCATGGTATGAAGGCAGTGGTGCATTTCAGCGCTTAGTGACTTCCTTGCTGCCCTCCAAAATCATTCATACTGTGTAATGAAAAGACTTGCATATTTTTTTAATTGGCACAACATGTCCCTTGACAACACAATGTCTCTCCCTGTTATTTATGTAATATATCTGGCATCCAGAACATTCTGTTTGCCATACTTCATTGCCAAACTTCTCAGCTAACACTGCCATATAACTCAATACATTAAATAAAAATTAGCTCCAAACAGAAAGAACTGACTTAAATCAAATTTATTAGATGTCTGGATTACAAAAATGATTACTCCGGATTAATACAGTCACTTTTAGTCAGTTCCTGTCACGTGAAGTGCATTTTTACTTTGTTTATATATATAATTAGGCAAAATCAATTCATAACTTCCACCTACAAATTATCATTATAATAACTAAAGGCCTCAAAATGCTCACAATAATGGACCCAATTCCAAAAGAGTTGCTCTCAAGTGACCACTTAACAACAGGTCTTTTGGAATGTGGCCCCGAAGGTAAGCCTTTTATACATATGTTATATACATTGAGAGCAACTCTTTTGGAATCTGGCCAAATATATTTTCTCAGTGCAAAGTTCAATCCACTGTAGCAGAATATAGACATGTTTTTCAAAAGCAACTGTTGGGGTATGGTGAACAAAGCATTCCCAACACCTACACATAAAAAACACATTAATGCAAATTTTGTTCATTTAGGTGACATCTTGTGGACTTCAGTTTTGTGGCATGTTTTAATTTGTTTTTCTTTCTTGTTTTTTTTTATTGGTTCTACTGGATATGATAGCTGCAGTTACAACTTCTATAGAGACTTCATTCTTATTAGTAAGCTGCACAAATGTCATAAGACTAAGATCCTTCCCATCTGTCTAAGAAACCACATCACTGTCATGTCTTCTTTATCCTTCAAAAGAAGGAGACCTAACTAACTCCTGTTACTAGGTAATCTATTTAAAATTCTAATGATACAAATGTCCTTCTTAATTTACCTTCACAGGTTCATAGCTTCATAGGAGGTTATTAGGCCAGCCATGTTAATCCCAAGTATCCCCATTTGTTCTATTTTTGGTAGTTTTCAGAATTAATTTATGAAGAGAGTGGGTCTGTGATCAACACTGGCTACCCCTGCCCATGAGGGACAAGGGTGCGAATTTGCAGCCTCCCATCTAGTTATCTAGTTTGTGCTTGAACAGGGTCAGTAATGAGCTCCGTTTTACATGAATAAGGAGTCTATTCCAGAGAAGCATCAGTCTCTGGGAGACATGTCTGCTTCTCCAGCACGATCTGTTCATGTCACAAGCTAGGTTGAGATTCCTAAAGACAGAGTGACTCTTGAGCCATTTCACTTGTGGATGTGCAGCATTTCCATTAAGGCAGGGTTGGAGAGTGCCCTATAGGCCAGCACAACTCACCTCTAAGAAGCCCATAAGATACAGAGTAAATTGACGGGGCTTTTGACCTGTCCACATAGGTCATGTTTTGGAGTCCCTGTATTTTCTTAGTGAGGAACCTCTGAGCACCTTCAGCTGCTGCAGGTGTCTGGTGAGGCATATGCAAAAGGGTGCATTATACTCCATTAGTGGTCTGATGAGGGTTCAGTACAGTGGAGTTATAACATCCCTTGACCTGGCTGCTATGCCCTTGCTTATGAGGTGTGCTACATAGAAGGCTTTTCTTACCACTGTGGAAACTTGGTGGTTAAAGCTCAGATTTCTATCAAAATGTGTTTCAAAGTCTCACACCACTGGGTTGGAACACAAGGGGGTGTTGTCAATATTATAATTTGCATGGAATTCCATTTTGCCAAAGAGAATATTAATGCATCTGTTTGCATTCAGTTCTAGAACATGGCTTTGGCACCAAGCATTTGTTTGTGTTAGCCCTTCTCGTAATATGTTGACATTGTTGGGGGACTCAGTGATTGCTCCCAGTTTGCAATCATCAGTGAACTTGGTGAGCCAAAGGTCATCTACTCTTCTGAGAAATAGATGCCAAACAGTAAAGACCCCAGCACAGACCCCTGTGGTACTCCACTGGTGATGGGTCTACTGGTGGAGGTGGAGTCAACAATTTTGACAGACTGTGTTCTGTTGGTGAGCCAACTGGCTACCCATCTAGTAATGTAATATTTATTTCCTATTATGGCAAGTTTATCAATGATCTCAGAGTGGGGAATTGTGTTGAATGCCTTAGGAAGGTCGAGATAGGCCGTGTGCACTGTCTTACCTTTATCCATGGCTTTGGTGACATTCTCAAAGAAGTCTACCGGGTGTAATAAGCATGATCTACCCTTAATGAAGTCAAAATGGGTTGGGTCCAGCATTTGGAGGTCACCTATGTCCTTGTTGATAAGGTGCATGATAATTCTTTCCATGGCCTTGCAGATGAGGCTGGTTACACTTAGAAGTCTGTAGTTCCCAGGGTCAGGTGATGGCCCTCCTTACTATTGCTGCTCTCCATTCTGTAGGAACATAGCCAGTTCTCAAGCTGTGGGTCCACTAGGTCTTGTGTTAGATTGTTTAATAAACAACTTGGGATATTATCTGGTTCCAGTGAGGCTATGTTTTTGGCCTTGGTGAGCACAGAGATGACCTGTTCTCTAGAGTGACTAGGCAGAGGACTGGTATTGGGTATGTTTTGTAATATGGTAGGTGGGGAGAAGGGGGTGAAGTTTGCACTGAATCTGTCAGCTAGCTGGTTAGTGATATCTTCTGGTGTAGTATGACTGATCCCATCTCCAAACAGTTTGTCACATAGCTGAGCATTCCCTTTCAGACTTTGGACGTAGTGTAGTTAAAAAATGCATTATGATTATCCTTCACTAGGGATGCAATTTTAGTTTCGTAATTTGCTTTAGAAGACTTTAAAAGATTTCTGATTTTCCTGTTTAGGCTTAGGAGGGAACTCATCCTCTGTAGAGTGATATCCCTCTTGCTTTTGGACAACAGTTTCTTCCTCTCGTGATATAATCTGTTTATACTTGAAGTCCACCATGATGGCATATTTTTATGAGAATACCTGGTTTTGATCCAGTCAGGTAAAGCAGAATTTATGCAGTCACTTAAGTGTTTGTATAGGACATTTGCATACACTTCTGCATAGTGATCATTGGTGTCTGGGATTGTGGGTGGTATGCTTAGTACACTGTAGTTAGCTTTGGTGAAGTTTTTTATACTTTTTGTTCCTGTGAGGGTGTCAGTTCCAGTAGATACTTCAAATGAGACTGAACTGTGGTCTGACCTAACCAGGGAGGGCATCACTCATGGGGAAGTACAGTGACCCCCCCCATGTTGGTGAGTACTATGTCCAGAACATTAGAGCCCCTAGTGGGAGGTGCAGACTATCCGTTCCAGATAATTTAACAAAATCCAGGAACCTCTGGGTGAGTGTGTTTTTGGTCATGTAAGTCTCCCAGTCTATGGAAGCATAGTTGAAATCTCTCATGACTAAGGTGTTGGGCTGTATAGTGAGGGATTCCAGTAAATCGAGGTAGGTGGTGTGCTTATCCTGGTTCATGGTGGGGATCTATAGCTGGCAATGATGTGGTATGGTACTTTTCCAATAGTTAATTGGACATGGATTAGTTTGACAGACTCATGCTGTTTGTCCAGTGTCGAAGTGTATTTGTTTTTAATGAAGATGGATACACCTCCAGCTTTGGTTCCTTCATGCTCATTTTGAGGTCTGAACATGTGGAAGGCATTCTTGAGTCCCAATGTGCAAGCAGAATTGTTATTAAATCAGCTGAGAATGTTACTTTCATATGTCCATAAGTAAATATCCATTCCCACATCGTGTTACAGCTCAGTCTTTTCATCCCTTCCCTTTTAACACCTCTTCTTTCGTAACTTAGCCTCCATCATTTGTAGTGCACTTGCCTCTTTATACCATCTCTTTTGCTTTTATTATCTTATATCTACCCAATTAACACTTGTATTTTCCTCCTTACTTCTTCATGTCTTGCCTTTCGCAGCTCATCTTTCACTAATTAACCTCCACAACCTGTAGCGTATCTCCCTTTTTACCTTCCGGTAGCACTCTCACTTTTATTACCTTATATCTACCCCTTCTTACAGTCTTATATTTACCACTTCTTACAGTCTTCCTCTTTACAGTTTCTACTTTTTTATGTATGTGTATGTTGGGGGGTGTATGAGAGAGAGAGAGAGAGAGAGAGAGAGAGACAGAGAGAACCTGAAACTTTAGAAAACCATCCTATGGTTTACCACAAAACTAAAGTTTCACCTTGCATGTTGTATTAGCAAAGAAGATACCAGCTCAAGAGACTTCTGTGAGACTTAATGAGAAACCAGATCTCAACAAAACAGATGTGTAAGGTTCAGGGATATTAGTTGAGTTTAGGTATTAAAAATAAGGAGTTCTAATTTGGGAGTCTGTCTACACAAGCAGTCTTTGTGAGACAGATGTTTCGGCTATAACCTGGTTTTCCATTGTTTCAGGTTTACACACACACACACACACACACACACACACACACACACACACACACACACACACACACACACACACACACACACACTTGTGCACACCTGCATGAGAAAGACACACACATATATACACCCACACACACACTCACACATGCACGCACAGAAACACACACACACACACACACACACACACACACACACACACACACACACACACACACACACACACACTGTGTTTGTTTGTAAGGTGTAGCTGCACATTTTGTCTCCAGATTGACATATTTTTAGATAATACGTAATACATGACATACTTCCCTTTTTAAGCATAACTAGACCTTTAAGCACTGTATCTAATGCCAGTAACCTAATAATTACAAATGAAGGGCTTCTTTTTAACCTGAAAGCTCAAGTAGTTGCTAAACCTGTGTTGGTCCAATAAACTCTGTTATGTCAATTCTGTGTTCCAATGTCTTTTTGTTTTCTGTTAGTGGGCTAGCATGTCATTTCTTATTTTTTTACCATCATGGCTATTACCATAATTTGTCGTATGTATTGTCAAAAGCATAATATCAAGAAGAAGAAAGCACATCTTGACAGTGACTTGTTCCTCTTATCCCAGTACAAGAAAAACATTCTCTAAGGCTTATCCATAAAAAAGCCTTAGGGAATGCATACAGTTCTTTGTATGTGAAATAGCTTTGCAGAAGGACTTCTGAGAACTGAGGAATTACATGATTTAGGCAAGAGATGCTTTCCTATAGAAGGCATTCTATAACTGATTTTACTCACTAGAAAGGATGTTGGCTACGCTAGATCATGTCTTTCTGCAAGAAACACAATTAACTACCACATACCTTTAAGACTATCTCTGTCCAAAAGGAAGATGAAACTACACAATGTTCAACAGGCAAGATTTTCAAACAATCTGGAGCTGGCTAACAGCACAAGAGGACAAGAACCTGAAGGAGATGGGCAGTTCTCTGTCATTAACCCTTGAACTAAGCATTGCCTCCCAGTGAGGTATCAGACCTTTCAAGTGACCTTACATTTTGCCCCAGTAAACCACTTCAAAAAGCACAGTTTTGTGAAGAACAGGAAGTATATTTTTGTAGACTGAGGCTTATGGAATTCTTTTCTGATGTAGAAGGAGAACAGAATACAGATTATGTGAATCCAGAAATATGTACTAAAAATTCTTCCATCTTCACTCCTCTAAGCAGATGGAATGCAAAGTTGCATAGTTATATTGATCATTTTCAAAAAAGTGTGAATCAGCAAATTCTGAATGAGCAAATGCACACACACACACACACACACACACACACACACACACACACACACACACACACACACACACACACACACACACACACACACACACACACACACTCACATACAGACATACAACCTACACTTGCAAACACACACACCCCCTACACATACTCCCCCCCCCACATGCACACAAAAACACACACGTATAGGGTGTCTGTCTCTAAGGTATAGCTGTCATACCAAGCATCAAAGCTGCACACTGGCATTTTTCAAATGCCTTTTTGCTAGCCAATAAGAAAGAAAGAAATGTTCCACTTCCTTTTCTAGGCTGAAGTGGATCTTTAAGCACTGTATCTAACATCAGTAACTACCTTTGATGAAGGGTTAGCCTGAAAGGTCACATAATTGTAAACCCAGTGCTGGTCCAATAAATGCTATTTCACTACCTCTATGTTCCTGTGTTTTGTGTATTTACAGTGTTTACAATGTTCAGCATTTCCCATTTTACTGCCAAATATGGCAAGTCTACTCTGTTCACCAGGAAGTTGGTTACATGAGAAAAATGGGGGTTTTGAATAACGTAAATGTGATATACAGGAAGGAATATGAAATGTATCTGTGCCCCTCTGAAGGATTATATGTCTTTTGTGGCTTGATTTCCATTGATAATTATCAGCTGTTATGAAACAGTGTTATTTTCTGTACATTTACGGTCGGTGCCAAAGATTTTTTTTCTCCTCAATTCCAATTTGATATCAGAGGAAAAAGCACTATGTACTTAAATCCGCTAAGTTAAGTTGCTGTTAGTTTTGTAAGTTGAAGACTAGTTTGTTAGTTCCCGCTTATGTCCTCTATCTATTCAAGCCTAGTCATTCCAACTTGGCACCAGAACCAACTGGGGGGGGGGGGGTCTATCACCTAATCAGCCATTGAGGAATTCAGTCATGCACTCTTCTGGTTCTCTGTTCAGCTTACTTTCCAGGAGATTGTCCTGATTTCAACAGGATAAGGGTCTGACTTCATCCTCCCCCCGATGGTGAAAACAATTTGTCCTCAGGCCATAGAACAATACCTGACTGTTTTATGTCTACATAGTGCTATCTACAATGGATATTTCTTGCCCCACCTCCCCGTCAGGACAGAAACACATAATACTGCCTGTGATTCATTGATGTTTCTGCCCCCATGCTGACTTCAGACCACAGTAACACACACTGCTTGGTGTAGTCTGCATGCATTATGATCCTTTTTACTGCTCTTCCTAGCCTTTACCTTCTCTAGAGGTTAATACCCCTCCCACCTGAGATGGTAAGATAACCACAGCTGCTAATCCCATCTCTCCTCACCAGCTCCTCAAATGCCTGTGTCAGTAATTGTCTTTAGTCACTTGATCATCTGACTTATAATCGCGCTTCCTCTCTGTATGTCACAGAGCTGGCACTGGTTTTGCAATGTCAAACAGATAGTCTGACTTTCTCCCAGCACCTGTCTTACTTAGTGGTTGATTAGAGTTGGAACTTCACAAATGCACATGACTGTTTGCTGATCATGAAGAACTAGATGACTATGGTACAGGTCTTGTTGCAGCAGTGAACAAGTAAATGTACTATTGTAATAAATGTCTGTAGTGACCTAAAGGCAAAGGTATGTCATCCCTCCCTCTCAGACAGGTGCCAATAACTAATGGTTTAGATTCTTGCCTTACAGTGTTGAATGCCAACTTACTTAAGTAAGGCAAATTGTGCTTCAAATACCATTTGCTTCAAATACCTAAAAAGTCCATAAATTATGTATTATAAATGGGAAAAGACCAGTTGGCATAATGGTCAAGGTCTTCACCTCCCATACACAGGGTACAAGGTTCAATCCTGACTTCTGCAAATGCCTGTTTGGAGTTTTCATGCTCTCCCTGTGTTTCTGTGGGTGTTTCTCCAACTTCCAAAAAAACATGCTGAGTGTTTCCATCTCAAACTCAGCAATGAATGGAGCTGTGGGCAGCCAGCAGCACATATGCTACATGGTGTCCTTTAGGGGGAAAAGTTGTACAGACCAATCACTTTGGGCGTCTACTATGGTGCACAGTATCCCCTAGATAGAAGAACAGAGATCACAGACTGCAAGCTGTGGCAGGGCTAGCCACTCGATGGTGTAAAATATTGTTCCAGTCCAGTTGTCCAGCCTGGGTTAAACATAAAACCAAACAACCGGCCAAACTTGAACTAGCTTGGACGTGGATGACATGATGGTAAAGAAGAGGCTGGTCATTTTATATATCCAAAATCCAAGATGGAAGGGCAGTGCAGCAAAGCCATTTGTCTTGGTATCTAGAGTCTACTACTCTGAGGAGAACAGGCTACAAATGGTGTGGGAAGTGTAGTGTGAGTGGCTTCAGAAGGCAGTGAGAGATGTCATCTAATAAGAATTAGTGATAGACTCATGACAATCAGACTCCATCCTAGTGATAAGCCAGTATTTATAATCTCATAATCTCAGCCTATGCCCTACAGCAGGGTTGTGATAGTGAAGAAAAGAGGGCATTCAGAGAGCATGTTGGACCTACTAGACAAAGCAGGCAGAACAGGATATGAGGACTGCCTGGATCCACATGGGTGCGGACAACAGGAATAAAGAACGAAAGTGGCGAACACATGGTTCAGCAAGAGAGATAATCACATGATCACATACAAGAATGGCCAAAATGCAACTCAGATAGACTTCCTCCTAGTAAAGAAGGGGCACTGGGGTCGAATCAGTGACTGCAAAGTCATCCCACAGCACAAATCACTAATCACTGGATGTCACAATCAGCTGGAAGCAGTGGTCAGAGAAAGTTCTAAGGTCAACAGAGACCAGGCTGAAGTTGACTGGAGAGAAAGTGCAGCCATTCAAGGAATTACTCAAGGCTCTAGGACTCAAGAAGAGGAGGATATAGGTGGAGTTGAAGAAGAATGGCAGCTCCTCAAAACGGTATGTGTTAGGACTACAGAACAGATAAGTCGTTGAGCCAGGTATGGAAGTAGGCTACACAAGGAAAGATGCAGAAGTCTAGGAAGTCATCAAAAGAAAGAAGGAGTGCAGGAAAAAGTGGGAGATAGAAAAAATGGACTAGACTAGGAAGGAATACTGTTTGGCTAACAAAAAAGTGAAGAAATAAGTTGCAATAACAAAGGACAGGGCATGGGGGCACTCTATAAGGTTGCAAGACAAAGACAGAAAGATAGAGAAGATAGTCAGACACCCTTCATAAGGGATGCTAGTAACAACCTGCTCACCAGTCCACAGGACATTAAAGGAGTACTTCCACCAGCTTCTGAATGAATAAAACCCCACAGAAGCTGTACTTCCACAGACACAGCCTACGATGAGCAAAGAAGAGGTGCTCACCCTAGAAGAAGTAAGAACAACACTAAGGAAAATTAAGTCAGGGAAAGCAGGGGGCTCAGATGAGGTTACAGCAGACATGATAACGATGCTGTGTGAGATAAGGGAGAAATGGCTCCTGAGGGTACTCTTGACAGTGTGCAGAGAAATCCGTGACCCAGATGACTGGAGAACAAGCATATTCTTGCCAGTATACAAGAACAAAGGAAACATCCACAACTATAGGCAGTACAGAGGTGTCAAACTCCTGTAACGTTGCATGAAAGCTTTGATGAGGGTGACTGATAAATGGATATGCAGAGGAGTAGAAAGTAAGATGGGCAATGAACAGTTTGGATTCAGATCAGGATGCAGCACAACATACCTGATGTTAGCAGTGAGACAGATAGCTGAGAAAAAGCTAGAGATGAGGAAAGAGTCCAACTGTGCATTCCTAGACTTGGAGAAAGCATATGACAAGGTCCCAAGAAAGCTGATTTGGGCAGTACTGTGGTGATTCGAAGTTCCACAAACATTGGTAGAATTAGTGCAGACTATGTACTAGGACCAATTTCTCAAGTACAAACAGTGTTCAGCCTTACAGAGGGGCTCCTTTTGGGAGTGGGTGTGCACCAAGGTTCACCTCTGAGCTCACATCTGTTCATACTGGTGATGGACTACATTAGCATACAGGTCGGAAGGGACAGATCAACAAAGTTGCTGTATGCAGATGACGTGGCATTACAGGCAGTCTCTTAGCAAGAACTTCAGCAAAGGATAGAGGAATGCAATGCAAAACTGAAAGCACATGGGATAAAAGTACAGTTAAGACAGTGGTAATGGCAACAAATTTGGGAAATAAGAAGAATTTGAGAAGTGAGACAGAAGGGAACATAGTTGAGCAGGTTAATAGCTTTGAATATCTGGGAGGAGTTTTTGAGTAGAAGGGAACTCTGAATGTAGAGTTCAAAGCTAGCATCATAGGGGCTGCAGCCAAATGGCATAGAGTGTCATATGTAGTGTTTGGCAGAAAAATGTCAAAGAAGTGGAAAAGTAAATTGTGCAAAACAGTGATGTGACCAGTACTACTTTATGGTACATAAACCTAGGCAGTAAAGACAAAGCAGATGACAAACCTAGACATGATGGAAATGAAGTACCTGAGAAGGGTGGTAGGATGCACACAGTGTGGCAGATGAAAAATGGAGAATTAAGGGCTGAATTCAAAGTAGTTCCAACTGTGGAAAGAAAAGGTCAAACAGAAGAAGAGGAGACAACAATCTGGTGAAGAAGATTTGGGACAAACAGGAAGAAAGTAACAGGAAACTAAGGTGACCAGCAAAGAGGTGGATGACAGGCATGAGTGTGAAACAAGGCAGGATTGTGGCATTGAATTGAGAGAGATGGCAACTGTTAACACCACACCCCAACACCATATAGAAACTTGGAAAAGGGCGATTGATGATGATGATGATGATAAATGTATACGTTCTATAAAGACCAATCACAGTAGATAACTATTAAAGGACAAACCATAGCTCTGCTGTAAGGCAATAGTTCTTAGTGGCAGTCCCAGATTTCTGGAGTTCTTCAATCAGGATACTAAGTGAAGACATTCCTAAACTATATCAGAATCTAATGGAGAATATTTCCAGAAGTTACTCTTTGGTTTTGAGAAGTATGCTTATTCTGACAGGAGGAAATGGACATCATAGGATCCCGAATCTAAAATGGCTCTGTAGAATAGTTGCAAAAGGAACCTCATCAGAGACAACATCTGAAGCTCTTGGCCTGAAAGGTAGGTCATGAAAAGTAGGAACCTAAGAAAGCCATGTAGCACCCTGGTTAATGTCATGGGCCAAGAAAGGCTATGGTCTGGGAATAGATTGCATCATCTCCCTTTTCTTTACTGTGTGACCCTAAAAAAATCATTTCATGTTTTTACAATTACCTTCTTGTAAACATGTGGTGTGTGTTCAGAGGGACCACATGACTATTAAAACAGCTGTGATTTTTCTATATAACTATTTCTGTTTTCACAAAAGGTAATACAGGATATTACTGAAAATATTTCAAGGTCATGTGTAACCTTGAAAAATGCACAGAATATTCATGCAGCAACCTCCATGGTCCTTGCAGGTAAAGGAAACACATTCATCTGCAAGGACGAATCACTAACAGTTTTGTCATTTGTGTTGCAGTCAAGCTTTCATAGCTCAGCAGTCCTTCATGTCCTGAAGGAAAGACTGGATAATATGCTACTCTTGGTAAGTTTTTCTTAATACACGAGTCCACTGTGGGCCAAACTTAAGTTGCTCTGATATGAATGAATATGCATTGATGCATAATAAATGTTGTCTGGCAGAAAGATGTGAAGCAGGACAGTTTGACTAGTGACTTCTGCTCACTGCCTCTTAAGGTTAGGACAAGATACCTGTGGGTATAAAATGGATAGCCTTTACTTAAGATTCTAAAGTCACTGTGTAGGCAGAAGGAGCCGGAACATTACTATTTTTTTTTGAGTACTGAGGACTGCTTTTCATGATGCAGTGCTATGCAAGCTTAAAAGGATTTCAATAGCATCTCAAATAAAAATAAATGTACATTTCAAGGAAATGATTGCAAAAATTGTTGGAATCTAGCCAGAGCTGCATTTTTTTTCACTTTGATAAACTGCTGCCATCTGATTTTACCTAGGTGGCTCAGAGCATCCGAGTAATAAAATGACCCTTCTGGTTTCTTAAAACACATCTGATCCACCCTTGTTTATATTCAGGTCATCCAAATGAGATCAGAAAGCATATTGTTTTTCATTTTCTCAGAATATGGAATATTGACACTGACCTTCTCATATTTGCCTACACCGTCCCCAAGGAAAATGTGCAGTTAATGACATTGAAACTGCTAGACAAATCTGGCTGCAGAAGAAGCACATACAATAATGAATGGCTATTATTTTCAGAAGGATAGGAAGTAAGATGTTTGTTTAAAAACTTGTTCTGTGCAGTGATATTTTTATTATAGTTGTAAAAGGAGTTATACCTTGTCAAGAGTCCTACATACTTTTTAGTGAGACAGACATACTGGTTCAAGTATATAAAATTTCCAAAAGGAAGTGTGAGCTCATGTGAGTTTGTTACTTATAGACAAGACATGAATTCTGGGAAGAGATCAAATTTTTAAGGTCAGTTCTTGAGCACAAGCATCCTTGAGTTCTGGTACTTTGCATCTGGTTGTTCCCCTTGGCAACTTCATTTATGCTCCATTATAGTTTTGTCTTAATTACTGCATGCACAAAAAAAGATCCACTCATCCGGAAGAACTTCCGAAATAATTACAGCTAATGCACATATCTTTATTTGACAGGAACAGATACATATTTACCTGTATTCTGAAAACTGGAGGCATATAATTACACTTTACTATCTTCTGAAGGTAACTGTTATCACTTTAAGATAGAAAAATGACTGTAACCCACTGCATTTTTTATGGAAGAAGAAATATATTTTCCAGCTTATCAGTGCTTCCTGTAAATTATGTTTTAGTGACTGTTTAAGCATTAGCAAACATCAGATAAAGGCATTTGCAAATTGTATTTGCAGTAGTATCTCGGGAACAGGACACCTTGTTATACACCTGGATTGTGATGGCACACTTACTGAGTCAAGATGATTGGATGCCCCTCTTAACGACTGTGACTAGTGACGTCAAGTTTCTGTCACAAAGCAATACTAATTCATATGTTTGTTGCACAACAGGTGATTGTGCAGCAAACCAAAGGAAGAAGCAGATGTATTACCTGGTCCAAGTTCCCCTTACTTCATCTTTGTACAGTCTTGAATTTAGCATGCATAAAAATAGCAGTATCAGCATACAGTGGGACAAGCTTCCTTGCAAAAAATGCTTATTTGGCATCTTTTATAATTTTAAATTAAGATGACCTGAATGTTTGCCTAGTATGTGATTGTGCTGTTGTGTTCAACTGTTTTCTTGTGATACAATCACCAGGTATACTGATGTGTGTGATGTTTCACTTCTAGCACTGTCATGCGTTGGCTGGTGTGCATATGGTTAGTGATCAGTTGTCCTGAAATTATACACTAACATAAGTAAAGTTTTATTTGTAAGGAGATATACACATACGTTCTCTACTCTTAATAGCAAAAAAAAAAAAAAAAAAAACACCGCGGGTCACAGTTTAGCTGTATTGCACCCTATACTTGGAATAAATACTTTGTTCCAAAGAAAGGTAGCTAAGGTTATCGATTTTTCCTTTAATACAGACAAATTCTTGTATAAATAAAATAGTAATATTTATCCATTTATCTTGCAGTGAGGAAAAATAAAACCTACAGTTTTGTCTTAATAAAATGGTTGACTATATATGTTTAAATTGTATTGTCCAAAGCACACACACACACACACACACACACACACACACACACACACGCGCGCGCACGCATGCACACACACACACACACACACACACACACACACACACACACACACACACACACACACACACACACACACACATACATAAATGCACATAGATGGATACACACACACACATTTGTATATAAAAAAAATTAGATACAAAATAAGATAAAAAGTATATATTTGTGTCAGTAATTATCACATGCTTATCAACATATTTAGGGTGCAGTTTAGAAAGACTGCCAAGCAACTTGGCAATCCAACCTCACCTTAACGCTAATGGTTGATTCAGAAAGAGTGCTCCACCTGAAGTCATCATGAATAATTATTTATGTTGTTTGGCACTGTGTGCACAGTTTGTAGGTGGCTTAGTGCAGCCTTCCTA
Source organism: Protopterus annectens (assembly GCF_019279795.1). Lineage (NCBI taxonomy): Eukaryota > Metazoa > Chordata > Ceratodontiformes > Protopteridae > Protopterus > Protopterus annectens. Next base: position 1,239,497,370 of record NC_056746.1, read on the forward strand.
CAGCTAACACATTATTTCCGCAGTAAGTTAGTGTTGAAGTCACATCATACTGAGGACAGTCCAGTGAGCTAGTCTACACATAGTAGAATATACCAATACAAATAAGCCAAATACTGCTAGGCAGAGCCTGGAATTAGTTGTAGCTGTACAAGCAGCCAAAACAGCATAAACAATGAGTTTTCTGTGTATATTCTGCACAAGACAAACATCTGCTAGAAACCTTGGCATGCAGTACTGAGCCAAAGGATGGCTCAGTGTAGTTTCCTTTGGTAAATCACTCTGGCATGTCAGGATAACAAATACAAACAGCCTTTACTTAACAATAAGCTGTTTGTTCTTATCCTCCCAAATTTTCAGAATAGGTGCCTGCTGATATTCTTACTCTGCTGCAAATACATGTTCTTGGTCTCAACAAAAAACAAGAATACGTTTCTCTGGAAGTTCTTTGATTAGGTTACTAGGTTGTATCTCCAGACTATGAAGTTGCTTCATTTGTATCCATGGTTACATGGTTATACAGCAGCACAAACTTCTTGGATGGCTGACTGGACAAAACATATTTCTTGATTGCAATGCTTGTCAAAACATAAACATAAAAACTTGTTAAACTGTACCCTGGGTTTATTGATACCTTCCTCCCAGATTTCTGTAATCTTGCAGTTAACAGCAGTCACATGTTCAAAGGCCCAGGAGTTGATGACTACACTGAAACGGTGGAACTTGATGAGAAATTCATCAATGTAAAGCTACATTACCCTTTAATTTACATCAAGATACATGTAGTAATAATAATACACCTTTGTGAAACAGGGTGACCCACTGAACACGCAGTCCCTTTTCAGAGGTGATCCAGAAGCAATGTCTGGTAAAGTGATTTGCTCAAGGTCACATAGTAGACAAATGAAGGCACCAAACCATACCACAGGAACTATAGCTCATAGCCTTAACTCTCTGCACCACCTAACTGCCAGGTAAATAAAATGGAAATGTGTTGTTGGATCTGATTTAGGAAATGTTGGATAACTGATAATATACACAGCTCAATCATTTATAAGACTGTGAAGTAACCCCAGGCTTCTGAAAGATTATCAACACCAGTGGTAATTGGATGATGTCATACTGCCCAGTAACAAAGTGGTGATAATCTGCAATTCCATGGTATCATAAAGCTACAATGAGGAACAGGTCATTATCATGTCTATGAATTGGACATTGCACTGTTAGACCTAACCATGCATGTGTTCTTCATACCTGCCTATATGACACTGTTTCACATGCACCTTCAAACACACACATGCACACACATACATGGAAACACATATTGATTCACACGTATGCATATACGAACACACAGACACACACACAGACACACATACAGACACACAGACACACAGACACACAGACACACAGACACACAGACACACACACACACACACACACACATATTCACACACACACACACACACACACACACACACACATATTCACACACACGTTCACACGGTTTACTATTAGATGTTCGAAGCAAACTCCGTCGACTGCACTTTTGTTGAACACAGAAGTTCGAAAACGGTAATATCGGACACCAAAAGCCAACCTAGGAATGGTTTTAACATGGGTCGAGATAGGTGTTCAGTGTTATTGCCGAAATACAAACCTCTCCCCTATCTCGACCCACGTTAAAACCTGTTCCTAGGTTGGCTTTTGGTGTTCGATATTACCGTTTTTGAACTTCTGTGTTTGACAAAAGTGCAGTCGACGGAGTTTGCTTCGTACATCTGATAGTAAACCGTTCACACACATGCACACACGCACGCACACGCACACACACATGCACATACAAACACACACACACACACACACACACACACACACACACACACACACACAAGAAGGCTTTACAGTACTTATCCTCAGTAGCCATAATAGCCCTGATCCATTTACTGGAGTGAATGTTAGTACAATGTTTCGGGTCTATATTAGCAAAGCGAAAAACCTTATGCGTGAGTACCAAAACATCGACCCCTATACCGCGAACCGTGAAAATCCCGAATGCACTAAACCACGAAAAAAAAAATATCAAACTGTCATAGTCGGCCAACCCCACCACCCGCTGCATACTACCTACCCAAACAAAATAAATAAACCACATACATACACTAACCAAACCCTACTTCTAACATAAACTAAAGCACCAAAACCCTACCTCCAACACTACACTAAACCCCACAAACACAACTATCTATGCACTCTCCTTAACCCCTCCCTAACCCTAAGGTCTGTAACAACTGCACACATCCCCTACAGACATACACCTAAACAAAATAAAAGCACCAAAACCCTACCTCTAACACTACACTAAACCCCACAAACACAACTATCTATGCACTCTCCTTAACCTCTCCCTAACCCTAAGGTCCGTAACTACCGCACACATCCCCTACAGACATACACCTAAACAAAATAAATAATACACATACATATTAAACCTTAGACTTAAAAAAAAACCCTACACCTAACACTACACTAACTCTTGCATACAGTACCTATCTATGCACTTACCTTAACCCAAATCATAACACTAAAGTCCTGTCTATCGCACACTTACCTTACAGAGGTGTACCGCAGATGGGCCAACCAAAACAAATTGACATTTTGAAAATCGAGGTTTTGACCATTCGGGGTTTACATACATCATGCAATACGGTTCAACATCTTTGTATTCGCCTAAAGGGATTTTCGATCGCGTAATAGGAACCCCAATGTTTCTACCTCATGACCCAAACAGCATGGCAGAAATACTCTCAGAATCATTCTACAGCACTACTCAAATGCTGACAATATTTTTTGGGAGACCACATCAGTTTCATTCCTTCAGCTGATACTTTGCAGCAAGGATGATGATACCCAAATAAAGTACTTCACACTTGTCTGCACCAAACCACAACTACCATCATTAGGCCTACTTGGTCAGTTTTTCCAAATCTTTCTTAGACTCTTTTCACATAATCCCCTGATTTACCTAACAATGTATTGTTAGTAAAGAGGCTGATCCTGCTCCCTCCCATGTTCCTTGTGATACGTCTGAAACAAAAACATTAAAGAGTACTTAACCCAGAACTGACCCTAGCAGTACTCCACTGGTCATCCTCTATAATCTTAACATTATCTCTCTCACTACAACTGCCTGTGTTCTGCCATTCAGCCATGGAAATATTTACCAAAATTCTTCTGTTAAGGATACGCATAATAAACCAAGAACCAGGAATCAAATAAATTGAAAGTCCAGAAACAAGACAGAAATCTCCACGAAACTTCAAATAACAATACCAACGATTTATTTAGTGCTTTCATCTGAATATAACAATAGACTTCTTCAAAATAGCTTACAAAACAATTAAACATCTCTAAATACCATTTTGAAAAAAACACACATGACTTTCCCGACCTGTAAAACCACTACAACAATACAATTAGCATAATTGTAAGAGTATTTAAAAAGACAGTCCATCCTTGAACTAAAGACATATAAAAAGTGATTCTGACATAAAAAGTAACATAGAAAACATATACAAAGGTTCCTATATCCCAGTTGTTTTATGAAATCAGTCCCTCATAATACCGTATGTAATAAATAAGAAACTTTCAAATAACATAGGAATGCAATTTTAAAAGGCTACCTATACTAAGACAGTCATTGAGACCTGGGGATAAATGGGCATTTAATCTTACTTGCCAGCATAGTTCTTTAAATTCGAGCAAGTCTGCCCATGGACCAACCTATGGATTCTTCTTTACCCCTTCGACTACCACAAACTTAAAATTATGGGTAGGGAATACGGGTGATGAAACCCAATAAGAGGGGAGGGGTTGTGGTAATGGGCAGAAAAGACTACACTAACAGAATGAACGTTTCCTTGTTTGATGGTTCTATGTATGAAAAAGTGCCTTTAAACCATGTGAACATTATATATCACAAAACTGATTTAACTTTAAAAGACATGCAAGACCAAGGCCAGATAGATTATGACCTAGCTGTATTTTTGCATAGAAAATTTCCTAAAGTACCAAGTATCTTCGGAATTCCGAAGATGCATAAGGACAAATACAATCCCCCTGTCAGACTGATTGTCAGTGCAAGTGGATCTAAAACCCACTCACTGGGAAGGTACATAGATACATTACGTAAAGATGTTTTGAAATATGAGGGGCACATATGTGTAGATTCATGGCATTTCTTGAAAAAACTTAATGTGGGATATGATAAAAACACCACCTTTTTGACAGTGGACATGGTCAATCTTTTCAACGTAATACCCCACACATTAAGTATTGAATGATTTGAGGAATTTTTGTTTGATACCCATGTTTTCAGTAAAAAACAAGTGCCTGTTTCAGTAACCCTCAAGGAAATTGTCATAAAGTACAATTTTGTTTATTTTGAGGGGCAATACTTTTGACAGAAATCTGGTGTAGCTATGGGGGCCATTTGTGCCCCCATATTTGCAAACATCATTATGTTAATGTGGGAGAAGAAGTTTTTATTCACTTCTTTTAGCAACAAATGGAACTTGTATTTGCGTTACATTGATGACTTGTCTTTTCTTTGGAACGGGGATAGCACGGACGCCAACAACTTTGTGACGTATGTGACGTACATTAACAGCACCACTAAATTTTTAAGATGTACCTATACACACAACCAAAATGCAACTAATTACCTTGATGTGCAAATCAAGAAAGATTTGGAGAGGCAGACATATGTTAGTGATATTTATAGAAAACCTACCCATTGTAACAGCCTCCTACATTATTATAGCAACCACCCCGAACATGTTAAGAAGGCAATAACTAAAAGCCAGTTTGTGCAAATTGCACGGATGACCAGTAGAGATCATGACTCAGACAATGTGCTGTGCTTATCAACATGTTTAGAGCTAGGGACTACCCGTTAGACCTAGTGACTACGTTTTACAATGAGGTTCTCCTTAAAAAGGAGAATGGGACCATTGTTCCATTGCTTAGTAATCACAGAGTAAACCCTGCCACAATTTCAACCCCAGATACAAATAGGGCTAGCAGAGAATATGCATGTTCTTCTGTTACCAAGTTTTCAGTGGATCATTCCAGTATTTATGATATTTTGACAAAAAATGGCATATTTTCTGTGAACAAGATGGTATTTTGGATAAATTTGGAACAAAACCCCTGAAAGTGTTCAGAAGAGGTACCACTATCAAAAATTTATTGGAAGGGGGTAGTGGTGTACAGTCACATGAAGGGGCAGTAGGTACCAAGAGATGTGGCTTTTGTTCACAGTGCAATTACATTCTCAACACCGACAAAATTAAGCTTAATCATTAAACCAAATGGTAGATTTACATTCAATTCATAACAGGTGGTTTATGCTGCGTTGTGCACAAAGTGCAATTGTTTTTATATTGGCAAAACAACAAGGAAGCTAAAAAAGAATTTATGAGCATGGTAGGGACCTTAGAAACTCTAATACAAATAATGCTCTATACAAAGATGTGGAAGAATTCCCTACCCATAATTTTAAGTTTATGGTATTCAAAGGGGTAAAGAAGGATCCACGGGTTGGTTCATGGGCAGACTTGTTCGAATTTAGAGAACTAAGATTAAATGTCCATTTATCTCCAGGTCTCAATGACTGCCTTAGTATAGGTAGCCTTTTAAAATTACATTCCTATGTTATTTGAAAGTTTCTTATTTATTACATAAGGTATTATGAGGGACTAATTTTGTAAAACAACTGGGATATAGGACCCTTTGTATATGTTTTCTATGTTACTTTTTATGTCAGAATCACTTTTTATATGTCTTTATTTCAAGGATGGACTGCTTTTTAAATACTTTTACAATTATGCTAATTTTATTGTTGTAGTGGTTTTACTGGTCAGGAAAGTCATGTGCGTTTTTTTCAAAATGGTATTTAGAGATGTTTAATTCTTTTGTAAGTCATTCTGAAGAAGTCTATTGTTATATTCAGATGAAAGTGCTAAATAAATCATTGGTATTGTTATTTGGAGTCTTGTGGCGGTTTCTGTCTTGTTCTGGACTTTCAAGGATACGCATAAGTCATTCATAAAACTAGATCGGGGTCAACAGACAGTTCTTTTTGATTATCCACCTGTGTTGGCTGACATCCTGGAGGTAGTTGCCGTTTTGGAATGTTACGGGTCTTCATCTGAAGATTCTCTGTACGTCTTTATTTAACACTGCTGTTAAGTAAAAAAAAGTCTGCAGTTCCTGGGATTTTTTTTCTGTTTTCCCTTTGTGTACTAGGGTACTGTGTTTGCTATCCAGTTTTCAGGTATTCCAGTACTGGCCAGTGGGATGTGGAAGATTTCTATTAGGGAAACTGCCATCACATGGCTCCAATTTCTGAAGATTCTGGAAGGTAGCCCATCTAACCCATGTGCTTTTTATGCTTTATACTCCGGGGGCTGTCAGTTTCCTATGTACCTCTTAACTTTATGTCCTGGAGTCTCAGTGGCCTAGTGTCTGTCCACTGTTTTTCCCACTCTTATGTGGATTCTTATACCAAAAAGTCATTTACCAATATCCAATTGGTTGACACTGCTAGACTGAAGAGTCAATTCTGTAAAGGCTTATTTATGTGGGGGCAAAAGTGACCACATCCAGTGCTGGAGGTTAAAACTGTACCTCGTAACTGCACTGCTTCCAGACCTTAAGGGAAGTCACAGGGTGTCTGTTGTGTCTGCCAGGTTCAGTCAAATACACATTGCTAAATTATTCCTTTATGGACAGTATGAGAAACCAAAGACATTTAGACATTTTACTAAAATGTAGCTATTTAGCAGAAATATTAACTTAAGCCAGTCAATTTCATTTCATCAGGGTGCAGATAGCAGAAGGCAAAGCCTAATGTTTAACTCATTTTTGGGTAAGACTGAAGAGGGATATGCTTGTCCAGAGATTTCAGTGGACACTTTTGTAGGACAGGGTTATGGACCAGTGTTCAGAATTATTTCTTTACTGAAATTATATTTGCTAATTGCAGGTTGTAGGGTTCTCACAATTTGTGATTGTGATACCAAACAAACAGAAAAATAAGGGCGGGAGGTATTGGGCAAGGGGCAGTTTCATAAAGAATCAAGGAATAAGAGTATATTACAATCAGAATCAAGCAGAAGGATCACAAATCAGTAGGAGTAATCCTACAGGAACACACTAAAGGTGCATGTCAAGGATGGCTAACGAGTTACAGACCCTAATAAGTTTGGAGGGAGGTACAGAAATGACAGAGTGAACAGAAGCACAATGTTCCACACTGTCAGAAATTAACCAATAAATATCATAGGTTTATATGGTATTAGTAAGCTAATGGCCAAACAGAATATCAAGAAGGTCAGACACATCAGCCAGTTCTGATGGAAGACTAACAGTGTCCCTTGTTAAGTACATTTTTCCCTATATTACTAGTGAAAATTTGTGATAAGGTATCCAGTCATCCAGACTGGTTTTAAAGACTGCCATAAAAATACTGTGCTTGATACAAAAGAACAGCCTATTCCAGAAATGGTGGGATATAGGTTCATAGGTGGTTACTAGGCTATTGACTCGAAGGTCTTTATAAGGCTAGCCATGTGTACCCAATCTAATACAAGAGAAACCCAATATAAAGGATCTTGCCTGAACTTGAGATCTTAGTTAGCAATGACTGCCCATATCTAGGAGGGTCATAGTTGAAATCCCTTGCAGGAATTCAGGGCTTCCAATCCAGTCATCAAGGCTATGCTTAAACAGGGTCATAGAGGGGCTTTGTTTGATGTGAATTGTTAGCCTATTCCAGGGGAGTGGCAACCTCTGAGAGACATATTTGTTTCTCCAATGGGTCCTATTTATGTGGGATGCCAGGTTAAGGTCCCTGCAGTGGGTGACCCTTGTCCCATTTGACTTGCGGATGTGCAGCATTTCCGTTTGGTTTGGATCCAAGATTGTTCTGTACGCCAGGCACAAGTCTCTTCTTAGTAGTCTGTGCAGTAATGAGTTCAGTGACAGTGACTTAAGTCTGTCAATGTATGAAAAGTGCTGGGGACCCTACATTTTCTTGGTTAGAAATCTCTGAGGTCTCTCGATTTGCTGAAGGTGCCTGGTAATGTACATACCAAAGGGAACATTGTTCTCAGTTATTGGCCTAATGAAGATCAAGTACAGGGCAGTTAAGACATCTTTTGCTTTGAGGTAATGCTTTTGCTAATAAGGTGTGCAACATAGAATGCCTTCCTTATCACAGTAGAAACATGGTGGTCAAAGTTTAGGATACAGTCAACTTGCTTTCCCAAGTCTCTCACTACTGACTTGTTACTTAGGATATTATTATTTTTATATGACAGTCTTCAGGGATATCATTTTAATTGAAAGGGATGATGATGCATTTTTAGCACTGAGTTTGAGTCCATGCATTGGCACTGATCACTGGCTTGTGTAAGTCCCTCTCAAAGTTTATTGACATTGTTTGGGGATTCAATTATTGCATATGATTTGCAGTCATCAGCACACAGCCCCTTTGTTTGACCTGACCTTCTCAAAAGTATATTACACACAATATGGGGCCCAGCACTGAATCCTGTGGAACCCCACTGGGAACAGGTCTGCTGGTTGAGGTAAAGTCCCGAACCTTGACTGAGTGTGATCTATCGGTGAGCCAGGTAGCAACCCACCTGATGAAATAATGGTTGATATTCAACTGGGAGAGTTTATCAATGAGCATCAAATGTGGGATTGTGTCGAAAGGCCTTGGCAAGTCAAGGTAGGCTGTATGCACAGATTTGCCTCTGTCTATGGCTATGGTGATGTTTTCGAAGAAGTCCACCAAGTTTAACAGGCATGACCTGCCTTTAACCAAACCAAACTGTGTCTGATTAAGGATTTGGAGATCACCTATATCCTTATTTATAAGGTCCATTGTGATTCGTTCCATAGCCTTACAGATAAGGGTCTTTAGTTCCCAGAGTATGCTGCTCTACCCCCTTTATGAAGGGGGATGAAGGTTGTTGCTTTCTATTCAGCAGGGACAAAACCAGTACTCAGGCTGTGGTTGAAGAAGGTACCTAATGGAATTGCTAACTCATGTTTTAGACCATTTAAAATGTAGCCGGGTATGCCATCCAGTTCCATAGAAGCTATGTTTTTGACCTTGGCGAGATTATTAATGGCCTTCTATCTGGAGATGCAAAGTGGAGGAGATGTACAGGGAATGCTTTGTGGAATGTTTGGAGGTGACTAGGGGGGTGAAATTTTTGCCAAACTTGTTGGCTAATAGGTAAGCTATTTCACATTGTCAGTGTGTGTGATACCATCCACAGCTACTTCAGTAAACATCTGGGTCCTACCTTTTAGGTTATGGGTACAGCTGAAGAATGCCTTATGATTATCCTTAGCTATGGTTGCTACATTTTTTTCAAAGTTGCCCTTAGAGGATTTTACAAGTTGTCTTACTTGTTTGCATTACAGAGATGTATATTGCCAGTAACAATGATTACAAATGTCTGCAGTGCATGCTGAGTGCCATATGTTATGCATGTCAACTGTCGAGTAATGAAAGGTCTGTGTAATATCTTTGTGCCAAATCACCTGTAAGTGTGTGTGTGTGTGTGTGTGTGTGTGTGTGTGTGTGTGCAACTTCTTCCTCCTGTTGTACAACTTATTAATGTTAGATGTCCAGCAGGAAGGCTTGCTTTTTCTTGAGTATCTTATTTTGATCCTATCAGGTACAGCTGTGTCAGTATATTTGTATAAGTGTTTGACAAGGGCATCTGTGTATACATAAGTATAACTGTCAATGCCATCTGTGGGAACAGGATCTTAGAAATTATTTATGCCATCCCTCAGGAGGGCATAATTAGCGTTGGTGAAAATTTTAGCCTGATTTCTCCTAAGAGGGGTTCAGGTGTTATAGCTACTTCAAATGTGACAGATTTGTGATCAGATTTAACCAGTGAGAGTCCTATACTTGGGTCTATATTAATTCATCAAAAGATATATTCCATGAATATGTCTTCATCGACTACTAGCTGCCGAAATTCTCTTCAGCGAACTGTGGAATTTTCCCATGGTTTGGAAGCACTTGGCCATCACCTCAACTTTGTCCTTTTCCCCACTGTAGTGCGATGTTGGAGATGTTATATATAGTTGGGGGTGGGGAAGGTGCAGCTCCCCCCATGTTGGGGGGAGTGGGGGCAAAGTTCCCCATTTGGGTGGATTTGATTTAGTGCACTGTGGGTTCTGGACAGTTGGTGGGTGACTGTATTCGAACTGTGGGAAAAATTCTGTGGTTTACTGAAGTGAATTTCAGTGGCTGGTGATCAATGAAGATGTATTTGTGCAATACGCCTTTCAATGGGAGCGCTACAGAATCCTGAAAGCCCAAAATCCTGAAGATCAAAATCCTGAGACTAAAATCCTGAAAGTTCAAAATACTGAAAACTCAAAATCCTGAAAACACACAGGATACCAAACACTTACTATATTCTAGCACAAGTACTTACAGAAACAAATAAAACACAAACTATATTACTGTTCTCCAAGTATAACTGGGGGCAAGCCCCCTTGCACCCCTCATGTGGGGGGCTGTGCCCTCCTGCTACTTAAATATATCATCTCCAAGATTGAACTTATTGTAGTGAAGTGCAATCTCAGAGTTGATATATTTAAGTAGCAGGGGGTGTGAGGGGGCACATCCCCCACATAGGGGGTGCAGGGGGGCTTGTCCCCCTGTAAAAAGTTGAAGGGTAATATGTTTCTGTATGTACTTGTGCTGGAATATACTGAGTGTTGGTATCCTGTGTGTTTTCAGGATTTTGAGTTTTCAGTATTTTGAGTTTTCAGTATTTTGAACTTTCAGGATTTTGGTCTCAGGATTTTGGGCTTTCAGGATTCTGTAGCATACCTCTTTCGATGAATTAATATAGACCCCTACATTTGTGCTGGTGCAACTGTCATTCATGTTGATGAGGACCAGGTTGAGAATATTTGATCCCCTTATGGGGTTGTATGCTATTTGTTCCAGGGCACTAGTTTTACAAAGTCCAGGAACCTTTGTCTGAGCATGTTGGTAGTCATATACATTTCCCAGTCAATGGAGAGAGAGAGTTAAAATCGTCCACAACTGGAGTGTTTGGTTGTAATTTGATTAACTCAAGTAGGTCCAAATAAGCAACGTGGGTATCTTAGTTCATTGATGGGGGCCTATAGCTAATGCTGACTTGAAAGGGGGTCTTACCCACAGTTAATTGAACTTGGAGTAACTCCATGGAATTTTCCTGTCTAAGCAGTCTAGAGATGTATTTATATTTAATGAAGATACTCATCTGCCTTTGGTTCTCAAATGTTCATTTTGTGGTCTGAAAGTGTGGAAGGCATTGTAGCCTTGCAAGGTTGGTGTACTCTCTGTGGTCCTAAACCAAGTTTCTGTGACTGCACAGATGTCAACTTCCTCCAGGGAGTGGAGTGCTTCCAGACAGTGCAGTTTCTGATTTAAACTCTTAGCATTTAGCAGTATAACCTTTAATTTATTTGTGAGTGATATTTTCACGTCGGAAATTTTGTTCTTGAGACCTTGCCTAAAAAAGGCACTATGGGGGAGGCAAGTGCCTTAACCAGCAGCCAAAAGCCTAGAGGGGACAGGTGAAGACCATCTCTGGCAAAGCAGCATGGTCTATCAGCCATGTCATCCCAGGCTGACAGGAACTGGATCCCCTTAGAATGACACCAAAAACTAAGCCAATTGTTGAAGTCAATCATATTTAATTTATATTGTGGTATCATCCTAGGTGAGGGTAGAATGCTACACCTGCCTGGGACATGTATTCATATAGCTCAATAATGTCTTTCTTCATATATTCCTGTTAGGTACATTTGAAATCATTCACACCAACATGAACTATGACAGAGTCATAAGGGTGCATGTGTGAGCTGACAGATCCTGGCCCCTGATAGACAGCTGACTGTAACCTTCTTGTCCAGCCTGGTGAGTGGGATATCTGTGTGTCTCACAATGGAGTCATGTATAACTAAAATTTTGATTTAGATATGCTTTGCCTTATGGGCTTATTTGGTGAGACACTGGTGTTTGTGTTTTTACATGTACTGAGTGCTGTAGGTGCTGTATTAGGTGTAGCATGTTTGTGTTTGGAAGGTATCTGGTGTTTAGCTAGATTTCTGGTAAATACCTCCACTTATGATGGTTTATATGTTGAGTACATGGTTTGCATAGGGGGTGTAGTATGTGAGCTGACAACCTGTCTAGTGTTACTGTTCTGTGTGTGAGAGAGCAAGGATTTCAGATTTTTAGTGTAGATGCATCTCTCATAAATTGTATTTGGGTGATTTAGGAGTAGAGGGTTGTTAGTGTACATGAGGCATTTAACACATTGCCTCAGGATACCCATGTCAATCAGGCTGGTAGGGGAAATGGATGGAAACTGACCATCTATAATGCTAGGATAAATCCTGTTTTCACACTGGGGAGAGAAAACAGAGGGATGTAGCATAACTGGGTGCTCTAAATGGGGACTAAACTAATGGGGTGCTCTATAAAAGGGTCTATTCTAGCAGAGATTTTCTAAAAGGTATGAGACTATTGTAGATTTAGTGCTTTTGGGACTGTTTAAGGGGCAAAAGTGCAGCTGAGGTGTTCTCTAAGCCACTAAGTGCAATTTAAGGACTTCTCAGCCAGATCATGGGCAGGTACTAAGGAAAAGTTTATCTTCTGAAGTTTTTGCATCTGTAACAGCCAATGGTTACCCCCACTGCATGGTGGTGCACAATGGTGCATGCAGATGTGCTTTGCATAAACAGATGAATACAACACAGCAGTGGTTGGTTGCCAAACTCTGTGGAGTTTTGTTAAAACAAGTGCAAACCCATGCAAATGTGGGACTTATGTAGCAACAGTGAGCAAACTGAATTAAACAATTTAACCAATAAAAAGCTCAAAACTGAGCCCTGTGCCAGCCACCTTCAACCAGATGAGTCCTAACTGCACTCTCCTGCCACAAAGGTGCAAGGGGGCCCTCTCCAACAAATGATAGTCTGGTTTAGCACTGAATTTAACAAACTGAACCAGATTCAGCAGATCTGAATCTAGTCCATGCTACAGCAGACAGCAGTTGCAACAAATCTGCAAGAACAGTTTTAAAAAATCAAAAATGTAGTAAAAATACAGTTTAAAAGTGCAAAACACAGTACAAAATTGTACATATGTTTAGCAGAATGCTGCAGATTCCTTGGATTTTACAGATGAATACAGCAGAGCAGTCGCTGGTTGCTGGTTAGGTAACTTTTGCACTGTGTGATATTAGTGACATGAATGTTGTAATAAATGTTTATATCTATAACAAAGGTATTTGCTTTAGCACTGGTTCTGTTTAGCTGAAATAATGCAAAAGGTGTAGGGCTGCTCACAGCATGCAATGATAAGCAGACATCAGCATCTCAGGAGTCTGTACAACACTGAGTAGGAGGGTAGGTGTTTAGTCTGTCAGAGTGGCTAAGGGTACTGAGATATTTTGAGGGCATAAATATTGAGGTCTTAGATGTAAATGCTCAAATGGGCATTTTATTCAAAAGATGGATCTAATAATGGGGTAAGAAAGTGGGGTTTATCATTTTTGGACCTTGAGGAGACACCATTTAAAATAAATGTAGAAGGAACTTGTAACCACAACAGAAAAGTGGTTGTAAAAGAAGAGTTTGCTTTCAACGTAGGTGCCAAACTCCCTGATGGCTGAGTCATAGTAGTGATGCCAGATTTATCATTGAAGACTATGCTGCATTTTTTACATTGCGGTTAAGCCCACAATTCACATGCTAGCGATTTCTGTGGTCCAGCTCCTCCTGAAATAATATGAGTAGAAAATGGGAGTTGATAACCACTGCAATCAGCACCAAACATGGTTAGCCATAGTCCCTGATATCAGCTTTCATATCAGTGAAAAATACACCAAAGAGAAGGGGCCAAAGACAGATCCACATGGGATGCCACTGGTCACGTTTGTGTTTAGAGTAAATACCCCATACATTAATGGTTTTGGTTCTGAAGACACTCATTTACCTAATCAATGCTCTGTGTGTGGGGAGAATCTGTCAATAATCTCTTGGAAATATACAATTGGGCAGAGTGGAGTGTATGTCTTTTATCCATGTTCTCAGTAACCCTTTCAAAACTCTTACCCATGATTAGCAGGCATGATCTACCTTTTATAAAGCTAAGCTAGTATATCCAGGGATATAAGGTCACCTATATAGTTGTACATTCATTTAGCTATAATATGTTCTACAGACTTGCAAATAATACTAGTGAAGCCAATAGGCTTGCAATTCCCAGAGTCAGTAGAGGGACCACCTTTATGCAAGGCCACCACAACAGCTGTTCTTCATACTTTGAAGAAGTTACCAGTGGAGATACTCAGGTTGAAGCATTGAAAGGAAGATTTTGCAAGGTATGACTCAGCGCTTCTCAGCAAATATTCAAGAATATTGTTAGGACCTAAGAAACTGGTATTTTTAATTCTGGCAAGTGTCAAGAGGAATTCGTCCAACGTGATTTGGGGAGGCAAGTTGTGAGGATAAAAGGGAGGGTAGAGAAGAATGCAGGTGTGGTGAAGTTGGAAGATAATTTGTCAGCAAGAATACTAACAATTTCCTTGGGATCAGTGAAGGAGGAATCTGTGGAGATAAGTTCAGTACAAAATTGCTGCTTGCTTCCACATGTAGCTGAAGACCTTATAAATATCTTTTAAGTGATGTAGCATAGTGGTTAGAGCTCCAAGATTCCTGTCCCGGAGACTTCCTATACTCTGGAACAAGCTCTATGTCAAACAAAGTTCCCCATTAGCACTCTTCAAGAAAAGTCCTGATGAGTGAATGGGAAATAGGAAATACACCCTGGGGATCACTTCTGTGGCTCTGCTTGACAGGGGCACAGGAAAATAACTTTCTTGGGTGGCATAAGCCCAGGAACCTTGTTGGCTAGGCTTACGTAGGCCCTTGGGCTTATAGCCTAGTACCTCCCTATGGACCTATGAACCTATGATTTGCAGCCCTCCAGTCACAGTCAGCCATATTATGTACTAATGATAAGTTTAAGGACATTACTGAATTGTTTTAAATCCCCTTTTACAATGACAAACATGAGATCTTCTGGAGATAACCAGGAGCTTTTTGTTTTCCTTAGAGTTCGTTTGGCTTCCTATTGAAATGCTGGTACTTGAAATGCCGAATGCTGACATTCCCCCCAAAAAAGACTGAAACTCCAGGAGAAGAGTGAATCTCAACTAGCAGTCTTCTCCTTTAAACTTATTTTTTTTGCAGGGAGGCAAGCCCCATGTACCCAACCCAAACTTATATATAGCAACTTCGAAGTTGCCATACATCAGACAGAAAGGAATATTCTGGGAAATGGCCATCTCATAGTTGATATATGTAAGTCCACTTTTTCAGCCATTCAGTCTCGGTGTTTCAGGACTCACTCTAGAAGGGCTCAACATTTCAAATGTTTACTGTTTATGTTTTTGGTCATCATCTGCGTGCAGATGCTTCAATACAACCACCTAAGAGGATATAAAATTCCGATCAACTGCCAACAACCCCAGGTACAAGATGTGCTGGAATGCCAGACTGTTATTGATTATCACCAATAATTGCAAATAGAAAGTAAGTAGCTTTGGAATAATCCTTTAATGCAAATTTGAACATAAAGGAGTAATTAGACTACACAAAGCGGGTTTCCAAGGAGAAGGATACAGTGAAGTGGTCATCTAGTAACCATCTAGAGAAAGAATAACAAGTGCAACTGAGGAAAGGGTTTGTGAATACAAGTTCCAGACATTTAATACCAGAGGTGAGTAGGAGGCCAACTGCTCAAGTGTACTGGCATTTATGAAGTCTAGAAATCTCTAGGAAAATTTCTTATTGGTAGTATACATTTGACAGTTTAAGCCACAAATTACAAAGTATTTGGTTCATTGCTTAACTTTCCTAATTGGTTGAGATATTTTATATGCTCTGGAGGGGTCATGGATGATTTCCTATGAAGTCAATCCTATCCTAGATGTCTAAATCCTCAGGAAATTGATGTTTAGTAACTCAAACTTCAGTTATTAGTAGGGTAATGGATGCAACACATATTGCAAAGCATTTACAACCACTTTTGGGTGAAGACAAAAATCGCCACCACCTAGTAGTTCTGTTGTCCACATTCATGGTACCAAGTGAATGAGATACTTCAAAAACCAGAAAAAAAGTAATTTACTCAACGATATACACATTTATTCCCAGCTGAAGAAATGCCTCCATTAGCATTAGAAAGGAATAGGAAAATTGTAGCACACTGTCATTCACTGAACGTGTATTTTACAGTAATAAAACAGACATATAGAAAAAAGTATTTCAGATGCACAACCATTTACTAAGTTAATAATACTTATCTTATGTTTTTACCTCTTACAATAAATTTAAGAAGGCCTTTGTTCTATGCGAATACCTATGTTTAATCATTAATAATAATAATAATAATAATAATAATAATAATAATAATAACAGTTCATCCATAGGCATGAAGTAGAAACTTCTTGTATTCCCCAATGCAGCCTTACGAAGATAAGAATACAGTGGCATAAAATGGAAAAGGCAAATGTAAATGGATTAAAAAATCTTAAGATAGTTTTAAGATAGAAACCAAAGTTATACTGCCTTTTTTCATTCAGACCATTTTGGAGTATGAACCAAAAGACAACAGAAGTTAAAGGTATATGATCTGAGAGTCGTACCATTCCATGCTTATTATTTACTGAAGCCAAAGATTTGTCTACACTATTTAACCAGATTTACATATGTGCCCAGGAGCTGTGCTTCTGTCCTCTCCTATCAACATCTTGGACAAATGCCATCATAGGGCAGAACACTTTCAAATGATAGCAGTCACTGTCTTATCTATGAGCTCTGGCAATGTTTCAACCTAATTAATTCACAACTCTTCCCTGAATATGCTTCCTGTTTAATAAAAAGCCTAGAGGCTACGGTATGTCTGAAGTATGCTTTGCCATAGAAACAAATGTGGAGATTGTGCTC
The DNA here is from genome assembly GCF_019279795.1 of Protopterus annectens. Lineage (NCBI taxonomy): Eukaryota > Metazoa > Chordata > Ceratodontiformes > Protopteridae > Protopterus > Protopterus annectens. Next base: position 1,239,514,488 of record NC_056746.1, read on the forward strand.
CTGACATGTGTCTACCACATCAGTATGCATTTATGTAAAACAAATCAGCAATACATCATTCCTCGGGCATCTAAACTAACAACCTGCCCCACATATTCACACTACTGGGCAGAAGCCAGGAAATGTATGTGGCAACAAAGACATAAAACATGATGCCCAGCACAGATGCAATACCCCATTTATCTGCAGGGAAAAAATAGCAGCCATGAAAAACTGACAGCTAGTCAAACAGCAAATTAGGTAACCAGACTTGTGTAGCTTTTCTGATTCAAAGCTTTAAGTGAAGGATTTTCTCAGCTGATGGCACAGAACATAGTCACCACAAGCAATTATATGGTAGTGGTGGTGTTACTACTAGCATAATACTAAGAGCTAAAGAAACCAGAGAACTAGAAAAATGTACAACACTGAGATCCACATGACCTTAGCATGAAATGCCTTTGTTTTAGCACTGCCCACACAAAATCAGACTCATACCTCTCATTATCTCAAATGTCAAATAAAGAAAGAAAATGTTACGTCTAAAATCAGGAAAATCTCAAATAAAGAAAAAAGCCTTGTGCCAGTGACACTTTTTGAAAATTGACTATATTCACTTATAAACCAAACAAAATAAGAGGGTTTATAGTAAGGGCTGTAGTTACACATGGTCTTTTGTACTACCGTTAACTCTCATTGTTTTGTCACAAAATCATACATTTTATGAGAGAAAGGGCAACATTTTTTAGGTCAAATTATGAAGACTTAGGCAGGATTAGACTTCTTTCCAACATACTGACTCTGGAGCAGTGTCAAGGGACAGCCTAGTTTCTGTGTTTTTTAAACAAATAATGGATCCTCAGACCCTTCGTAATCAAGCTCAGTCTACAAGGTCCAGTTGTCAGAAGGTTGGAGAAAACTAGGGGAATCCCTCAAAAATATGAGATACTAAGAACTCTAAACAGACAGAAACTAGAAGCTAGGACTGAACCTCGGAGCTTTGAGGCAGAAACCTTATTCAGTGGAATGGCATGCTTCCTGCATCATAGTCTCTGAAATATTTCAATTTTAGGTGACGATATTAACATAAAAGGCAAATGGACGGCCAGTGATAGAGCAGTGTTTCAATACTGGTCCTTTATCACATTATGAAATCTCTGAAATGTTAAATAACAAATTGGTGTTGCATCACTTAATTCTCAATAAAAACCTTTTAATACTGTTTCACATTAGTGGCACAGAGATAGAGAAAGAATTAAATGAAACACAGCACATTTATGCTTGAGTATTAGTCATACCTTTATAAAAGGGTCTCCAGTAACCTTCAGCTTATTTTATGAAATGTAATTAATTTAAATGATGATTTAAAATGAGACATTGCTCTCATTCAGGAAACTGAATTACATTTGCAGTTCTACTGGAGAAAGTGTGAATCACAGGCATTAATTTCCATATCAGTGTACTGGTAATACCTACACTCATAATCAGTGTGTAATGCCAGCTTAGTATTCCATGGAATTTATTTATTTCTTAAACAGTAATAAAGGAAATCTATTTGTAAGTTTTGAACAATTGTAAAATCAACTTACAGTACATGATAAAATGCAGTTGTCACATGTAAGCATTTGCAGAGAAAACCATTTCAGAGCTGTACAAAGCGCTACAGATCGAACTCCATTTTACTGGTTTTGCTGGGGGGGGGGGGGGTGCTGTCTTATTTTATGCTTCTCATGCAGCTGCTCCCAAAATATCCAGGTGCAACAAATATATATTTACTTGCTGCTTATTATACTGCATATTTACATTTGGGTAACCTAATATTACCAGCCAAGGCCATTCCTTATTCCTTACCAAGTACCTTCTTACATTTTATATCCGAGGTTCTTTGAGAGTTCTTACAAGGATGTATGACTTATCCTACCAGACCTTTTGTGCTGCTGCTTAAAAAGACCACATACTAGACTAAATGCAAGACTGTGCTTTGCAGCTATACTTTATCACGTATCCTATTTTCCTGTGAATGGATTCCATTTGCTGTTATCAGTTCATGCATCTGTGTTCCTACTTGTATTTTGCTTAATGAGAAGTTGAAATGATTTATAAGTGATTTCTTATCCATTAATCTATCCACCTGGAACATATTACATCAGATTCCATATAATAAAAACAATGTTTTCATCCATCCAGCCATCATCCATCCATCCATGTATTTCACGGTCTGTTTTATCCAGTTTGAGGTTGCAGGCAAAGAAGGCCTATTCTATCGGGCACAGAGTGTAAGTCAGGACCCAATAGCACACACGCACACACACACACACACACACACACACATCACCATTTAACATATCCTACTTCCACTTTGATATAAACACACACATGCACACATGCACACACACACACACACACACACACACACACACACACACACACACACACACACACACACACACACACACACACACACACGCACACACATGCACATGCACACACACGCACACACATGCACAGACGCGCACACGCACACACACGCACACACGCACACACGCGCACACACGCGCACACACACACACACACACACACACACACACACACACACACACACACACACACACACACACACACACATACTTACTTAGGGGTAATTGGTCATAATTTCACCCATCAACATGTATTTGGGTTTTGGAATAAAACCTGAGCCATCCACCCCCACCTCAAAACTATAGAATAACAGCAAAGGCATTCAAATTCCACAAAACAGGCACCACAGCCAGAACAGAGCACCCAGAAATCAAGCAGTATGAGGTAGAAATTCTAGTTACTGCACCATTGTGATAATCCACAATTAAAACAGATAAATAATAAGTAATGGAATAGAAGTTATTTATATTCAGATTCATGACTATTTAATTAATGCTGTTTATCCAACACACAAAAGAACTTCATCATCATCAGCCCCCTTTTCCCATTTTCTACATGAGGTTGGCATGTCATGTCAACTGTCGCCATCTCTCTCGATTCAGTGCCACACTCCTGCCTTCTTCATCACACATGCCTGACTGTCGCAGATATTCTCTCGCACAATCCATCCACTTCTTTGCTGAACATCCTCACTTCCTTTTACCTTCTTCCTGTCTGTCCCAAATCTTCCTCACCAGATTGTCTTCTGCATCTCTGCACGTGTCCGAAAAGCCATAATCTGTTGTCTTTGATCTTTTCTGCAATTGGAGCTACTTTGACTTCTGCTCTTATGTCCTCATTTCTTCGTCTCTCTCACAGTGTGCATCCTACCACCCATCTCGGCACTTTGTCTCCATCACCTATAGCTTCATCTGCTCTGCTTTTACTGCCCAGGTTTCTGTGCCAAACAGTAGTACTGGTCGCACTACTGTCTTGTACACCTTACTTAGAAAATTAGAAATGTTAATATATCATAACGGACAAAACACCAAAGAAGAAAGAAAAACGCTGAAACTTCTTTCAATGAAAATGAACTAAAGCTTTTTTTGCAGGAGGCAAGCCCCCCACACCCCAAGCCTTGTGTGGAGAGAGACCTTCCTAACTTATATATCAATTCCACAATCACATAACAGTGGAGAAAGGGCAACAGTGCATGTTCATTGAAAGTGTCTTTCAGTGATAAAGGTATCACACTGTAATCAAACTATTGTCAGTCGGACAAACAGCATTCGCCCCAAAAAAGATGTTCTTTTATAGTCATACTCTCCTTCCAAAGCCATACCGCTCAACTTTTCCTGATTTTGAAGAACATCCCTGATTTTGCCTCATATTTTTGCTGTGTCTCTCATACATTTTTTTGTATTCTGGTAAATCTCTAAGGACTGCAGTCAATCAATATGTCAGACATTAAAGCTTCTTGTTTCTTATTGTTCAGAAAATGAAAAATGCATATCAATGCAAATCCCATTATATTAACTTTTTAAGTTAATTAGATTAAAATGTAAAAATAGAAACACTTGAAACTTTAAAATAGTGAAGAAAAACACCAAATCCAGAAACAACAACTTCCAACAGGCAGAAAACGACTCAGACTCTTGAATATTTTTAGCGTTTTCATTCACTTTATTACCGTGAACTTCTTTAGAAAAAATACAAGTGAAACCACCTGTTCCTTTTATAGTGTTCAAGTAATGCAGGAAATGATATAATAATGTAATAACTTAAATGATTATAAATGTTTTCAAAAAAACACAAATAAACCTTATTCTATCTAATCTAAAATCAAAAAATAATATATAAAATGTATATATTGTGTATATATTATACTCTCTATCTATACAATAAAAAAACATTTTAGATTTATGACTTCATTTAACCCTGGTGCTTCATCTACCCCAAATACCAACTGCCAAAAAGCCTCTCTACATTCCAAAATGTTGTTTAAATCTCCCACTAACAAACCTTTGTCCACAATGTCTAAAACAAAAAACTCATATTTTTTGAAATCAGAACATAAAAGTGCATGTCTGGCCAAAGCGTTGTTTTTATCTTTCTTTCTTATGGCTAAAATGTGTTCATACACGCTACGTTTGAAAATTCTTTTCGTCTTTCCTATATAATAATTTTTACATGTAACACAGGTTGCCAAATACACCACTAGCTCACTGTTACAATTGTAATACTTTTTGGCCCAAAAAGTTTGTTTTAGATGATCTACTACTGCAAAGGAAGAGTTACTCATATATCTACACTGCTTGCAGTTTGTGCAACTAAAAGTTCCTTTTTTATTTGAACAAATTCTATCTGGATTCTTGTTGTTACTTGTTGCTGATTCCAACATATACTTAATGTCAGTGATTTTTTTATATGTGAACTTAGATGTGTGTCCTAATATGGAAACCAAGTCTTTATTTCCAAGAATAATTTTCCAATTATTTTCAATGATAGATTTAATACACCACATTTCTTTAACAATAGGTATGGGAAATGCGGTGAAACATTCTTGGGTGTACTTTTCTTTGTTATTACTACAAACTGATGGTACACCTACTGCTAAATCTTTTGAAATTAAAATAGGTTTAGCTACCCCTTTTCTTAATAAACTAACTTCACTTTCTATTTTTTCTAAAAAAACTTGTTTGTACCCTCTGTGGAGAAAAAGAGATCTCAAAAATAATAATTCTTATTTGAAAATCTCATTGTCTGAGGTGAGTCTGCTTAGTCTGATTATTTGACCCTTTATAACTCCTCTTTTCATATGAAATGGGTGCATACTGTCTTTGTGTAAATACTGGTTAGCAAAATATGGTTTCCTATATATTTTACTCTTAAAACCTTTGGTGACTTCATCAATACTTAGTGTCAAATCCAAAAAAGTTATGTTTTTTCCAAATCCCCCAACCTTAAATGACAAAAAATCTGTTGTCTGATTTAAATTATAAACAAATTCCACAAATTCTTTATGCTCACCCTTCCATAAGAAAAACAAATCATCTATGTATCTGTGGTACAAACACACCTTACTAAAATTTACATTTGATTTCAGGAATTTAATTTCCCAATTTGCCATGACAATGTTAGCAAAAGACGGGGCCACCCTTGCCCCCATGGCTACTCCTGAAGTTTGTTTGTATAAGGTGTTATTAAACTTGAAAAAAATATTATCCAATACTAATTCCATTAAGGCACATAACATATTTACTTTTGTCCCTGGAAAAATCTGTGTGTCCATTTAAATATTCTCTCATGTGTTCTATTCCTTGTTCTTGATCGATGGAAGTGTATAAATTGTTTACATCAAGTGTACCAAAATATAAGTCCTCACTGAAACTACTGTAGTTTCTCAATATTTCCAATAAATGCCATGAGTCCCTAATATAGGACTCAGTGCTCTGAACTACTGGATTCAGCATGCTATATAACCAAATTGAGATAGTTTCAGTCTTTGATTGTTTTGCTGAAATAATTGGTCTAAAAGGTGGATTTCTCTCGTTATTCTGAATCTTAGGAATACCAAAGAATGAAGCTAATTTTGGATATTCCTTGAATAAAAAATCATACTCAATTTTGTTCAATTCCCCTTGACAAAACATGTCAAACAAAATCGAATCCAACCTTTTAAATTTTTGACACACTTGTTCATAAGTCACTTTTTTGTATGTACTTTGATCATGTAACATTTCATCTACTGATTTTGTGTAATCACAGGTGTTTTGGGCCAAAAAGTATTACAATTGTAACAGTGAGCTAGTGGTGTATTTGGCAACCTGTGTTACATGTTAAAATTATTATATAGAAAAGACGAAAAGAATTACAAATTTTAATTGCAGTTTATTTTTCAAAATGTCAGTATCCAGATTATTGTGTCTCACACTATTTATAGGGAACTCATTTTAATAGTTGTGCAACATATTTATTAAAAGTTTTATTCTCGATTGACTCTGTTTTAATGCAACTAAGGCGGGAAGGAGTTTTACATGCACATGAATTTTTGCTTAATTAAAGGCAAGACTCTGTTTAGATGCAACTTGGGAGGAATGAGTTTCACGTAATAGATTCATATCCTGACACAGATCTCACTAAACATGGATTTTCATTTAATTAGAGGCACTCATATGCAACACATCCCAGCTACAGCATATTGAAGAATACTGGCTTGTTGGCTAAGGGAATGACTCTTGCTTTGAATTTGAGAGGTCCTGGTTTCAAGTCCCAAGACAGGCCTAGCAGTAGGGAATGGGGTGGTTGGCATTATCGTTAAGGTGTTTAGCTTCCAGATACAAAGTACAGGGTTTGATTCTCACCTTTGTTCAATGTCTAGCAATTTGTTAGGCATATAATAGTGTGCATACTGATTGTGAAATATGGGCCAGTCATGCAATGCATACATGTGCTAATCCAAAAGTATACCAGTGAAAAAGACACATATCCATGTATACTTGGTTCATTAATTAAGTAGCTGTACCATAACCAAGTATACATATCCATGTATACTTGGTTATGGTACAGCTAATTCATTAATGAACAGTCATATTTACATTTTTATTATTTTTTTATCTGTTTTTCTTGACTAGGTTAGCTGCAGTAGGCCTGTGACCTAAACACAGATCTCTTTTGCATTCATTGATGACCATACACAGAAAGCATGAATTTTCAACATATAATTGCTGCAGTTCTCCTTTAAGATGGTTACAAGAAAAAGTTACAGAGATCATTTGAAGCCCCAACCCTTTTAATGTGTGTGTGTGTGTGTGTGTGTGTGTGTGTGTGTGTGTGTGTGTGTGTGTGTGTGTGTGTGTGTGTGTGTCTGTGTTTATAATATACATATGACTGGACAATGATACATTGAAAACCAAAGTATCAAATGGCAACTGATCAAATAAGACTGACTGATCACCAGCCAATTGAAAAACAAGCAAAAAAAGTTTAAACACACCTACTGTTAATTTCATAGGTTCATAGGTAGGTACTAGGCTATCGGCCCGAGGGCCTACATAAGCCTAGCCAACAAGGTTCCCTGGCTTACGCCGCCCAAGAGTTATTTTCCTGTGCCACTGTCGAGCAGAGACACAGACGTGATCCCCGTGGTGTATTTCCTATTTCTCATCCACTCATCAAGATTTTTCTTGAAGAGTGCTAATGAAGAACTTTGTTTGACATAGATGGGTAGCCTGTTCCAGAGTATGAGAAGTCTCAGGGACAGGAATCTATCCCTCTAGCATGTCCTGTTTATTGTGGTGACAAGGTTTAGGTCCCTAGAGCATGTAGCTCTGAGGGATCGGGATTTCTTTAGGTGTAGCATGTCCAACAGCTCTGGGTTTGACATAGCTTTATATGTTAGGCAGAGATTACCTTGGAGTAGGTGATATGCTATGGAGTAAAGCTGGAGTTTTTTGAGATGGTCAGTGTAAAGCATATGTTTGAGGCCAGTAATCCTCTTTGTGAGGTACTTCTGTGGCCTTTCCAGCTGCTGCAGATGTCTTGTGAGGTACATTCCACAAGGGGCGTTGTACTCTATAATGGGTCTAATGAGTGTCGAGTAGAGGGGAACAATGACCTCTTTTTTCCTGGATGAGAACCCTTTTATGATTAGGTGTGCCACGTAGAAGGACTTCCTGACTACTGTGGCAATGTGACTATCAAAGGACAGACTACTGTCCACCTGGGTCCCATGGTCTCTTATCACACATTCGGTGTTACGTAGACTGCTGTCTATGTAGTAGTGCATGGGTACAGAGTTTTAAAAAAGGGGATGACAATGCACTTTTTGGCATTGAGCTTGAGGCCATGGCTCTGACACCAGGCATCTGTCTCAGCGAGGCCCTTCTGTAGGATTTCCACATCATTTGGGGACTCTACTATGGTTCCTAGTTTGCAGTCATCTGCAAACTTCATTAGCCACAGGCCTTCTGTGTTAGCCTGTACTTCAGAGAAGTACATACCAAGCAGGATAGGTCCCAGGACTGAACCCTGTGGTACTCCACTTGTCACTGGTTAGAGGTCAGATTTGGAGTGTGCAACTTTTACAGTGTGGGTTCTGTCAGTGAGCCAATTGGCAACTCATCTTGTGACGTAGGGATTTATACCTAGTTTAGTGAGTTTAGCTATAATTCCAGAATGGGGGATGGTGTCAAAAGCCTTGGCAAGGTAAAAATAGGCTATGTGAACCAACTTACCCTCATCTACGGCTTTGGTGACTACCTCAAAAGAAGTTGATCAGGTTCAGGAGGCATGATCTGCCTTTCACAAACCCGAACTGGGTGGGATCCAGAGTTTGGAGGTTACCAATGTCTTTGTTTATGGGTTCCATGATGATACGTTCCATGGCCTTGCAGATCAGGCTCGTCAGGCTAATAGGGCAATAGTTCCCGGGATCAGTGGTGGCTCCCCCTTTGTGCAGTGGGATAACTGCTGCTGTATGCCAATTTGTGGGCTCAAAGCCCTATGTGAGGCTATGATTGAACATGGTGCTTAGGTGGGGAGCCAGTTCGTTCTAAAGTTCATGTAAAATGCAGCCTGGGATGTTGTCCGGTCACATGGATGCTGTGTTTTTGGCCTTAGAGAGTGCAGCTTTTACCTGCGTAGTTGTGATTACAGGGTCTCTGCATTCTTCCTGTATAGATATGGGCCCTTTAGGGGGTGGGGGGTAAAGTTAGCACTGAACCTATCTGCCAGGATGTTGGCAATATCAGTTGGTTCTGTAATTTTCATTCCGTTGTGCTGTAACTCAGAGCAGATGTGGGTGTTGCCACTGAGATTCATGACATAGCTATAGAATGCTTTGTGGTTGTCCTTAGAATCAGTGGTGATTTTGTTTTCATAGCTAGCTTTGGAGGATCTTATAAGGGATCTCGGCTTCTTACTGAGGCTGACCAGGGAGCTCCTCCACTCATGGGATTTTACTCTCTTTTGCAACAATTCTTCCTTCTGTTGTACAGTTTGTTTATGGCAGGGGACCACCAGATTGGCTTCCTTTTTTTGGAGGATAGCGTCTTGGTTCTGTTTGGGATAGCACGATCCATGCACTCGTGTAAGTGCTTACAGAGTGCATTTTTGTAGGATTCAGCAATCGTAACTGTATTGTCCATCTGCATGGGTGTCATGAAGTTCACCACCTCTGTCTTAAGAAGCATGATGTTGGCTTTGGAGAAATTTTTTACCGTGGTTTCCTTAATGGGGCTGGAGGCGGGATGTGGATATCAAGGGTGATTAGCATATGGTCGGATCGGACCAATGAGGAGTTGACTTCAGGTGTGGAGCACCACTCACTCATGTTGGTAATTACTAGGTCTAGGATATTGTTGCTCCTGGTGGGGGTGTGGATAAGTTGATCCAGGGCATTGGAGTTTATGAATTCCAGAAAGCGTTGTGTGAAGGTGTTGGTACATGAGTTGTTTTCCCAGTTAATGGTTGGGTAGTTGAAATTGCCCATTATTAGGGTGTTTGGTTGAACCCTAATATTTTCCAGTATATCAAGAAAAGAGGAGTGGGAATCCTGGTGCACAGTGGGGGATCTGTAGCAAGCTACAATTTGGATTGCAGTTTTGCCTAGAGTTAGTTGCACTTGGATAACCTCGGATGCATTATGCTGAGTAACTTGCCTGGAGGTGTGGATATCCTTAATGATATGGACACACCTCCACCTTTGGTGTTCCGTTCTAGGTTACATGGCCGAAAAGTGTGGTATGAGTTATAGCCTGGTAGTGCAGGGGTGCTCTCTGGAGCCTTGAACCAGGTCTCAGTCACTGCACGTATATCGATGTTCTCCATTTTAAGGAGTGCCTCAAGTGAGTGCATTTTGAGATTTAGACTTCTAGCATTGAGTAGCATTCCCTCAGTTTTTCCTTGCCTGTTCCTGTTACGGTGGTGAATTTGTCATTTAAAAGGCACTATAGGGGCGGCAAGAGCCTTAGCCAGTATCTGGAATCCCAGGGGTGACAGGTGCAGGCCATCTCTGGCAAAGCATTGTGGTCTATTGACCATGTCATCCCAAGCAGACAGATACTGGATCCCCTTAGAATGACACGAGAAGCTTAGCCAATTGTTGAAGTCAATCATTTTGTCCTTGTACTGCCTTATCATTCTGGGCAATGGCAGAATGCTACTCAGGGCTAAGGTCATACCTACCTGGGCTACAAGATCGGAGAGCTCTTCCATGTCTCTTTTCATGTAGTCCAAGGAGGGAGTCTCAGGTCGTTCACACCAACATGGACAATGACAGAATCATATTTGTACTTGTTGTGGAGTGACCTGAGTGCGTGGGTTATATGGTGGATCCTGGCACCCAACAGGCAGCTGACAGTAACCTTCACCTCGTTTAGCCTGGTGAGTGGGACATCAGTGTGCCTGACTATAGAGTCACCTATGACTAGTGTGTTGGATACGTTGTTTTGCCTTATTGGCTGTGGTTGAGTGGCACACTGAAGTCTGTGGGCTATGTGTCATTTGGGTTGTATTGAGGGGGTGGAAGTTGCTTGCATTTCTGCTTTGGAGGTCTCTGTTGCTTGGGCAGATAATTATTGAGAGCCTCCGCGAATGTTTTTGTGTTTCTATGTGTGGATTTTGCTGATGTAGATTTAGTGAGACTATGTGATAACTGTGGTGTGGTGCAAGTGTTTACCTTCTCCTCTTGAATGTCAAGTTCAGTCTTGGTTGGAGAGAGATTTACCTCCAGTTTGGCTAGATAAGTGCATCTCTTCCAGGTTGTAGTGTTGGGTGGTAAAAGGAGAGGGTTGTCTGTGTACATGAGGCAATTTCTACATTGCCCCAAGATGTCCAGATTCATCAGATAGACAGGAGAGAACACTGAGAGCTGACCCTTGGACATGCCTGAATAAAAAACTATTTTCCTCTAGATAAATGAGGAAAGTGAGCACAAGAGCTGTTTTTCTCTAAGCAAGTGAGGAAAGTAAGTGCGAAAACTGTTTTCCTCTAGGTAATGAGGAAGGTTGAGTGTTATAGTAATCAGTAGCTTATTTAGTGCTTACAACAAGTTCTGAACAAGTGCTGAACACGAATAAGCAAATTCAAGTGCTAAAACTAAGAATCTGTATCTGCACTAGACTAGATACAGGAAAGAAACAAGTGCAAATGTGGGCTTTCAAATCAGAAAGTTGAGGGAGTTGGAAAAGATTGCCCAGACGACCAATAACTACAATTTCTGGGCCAAAACCACTCCTTATGTGGTAGACAGGTTACCTAGTGCTTACCACTCCCACTGACAAGCTAGAAGGCTTCCCTCCAACACAGAAAGGCTTGGGGGGGGGGGGGTCAGAAACTTACATACAGTCTATCTGGACTACACTAGTTACAGGAAAGGTAGGAAACAGGCTTACAGTTTTTTTTTACAGAAAAGTAGCTAAAACAGCAGAAAAACTATTCAAATGCAGTGCAAGCTAGCACACTTGATTATGTAGCAATATTAGACCAAACACAGTTTAAAAAAATGCAATTAAATTAAAAACAACTAAAAACAAGTGCAGAAGGAGTGTATTAGGTAGAATGTGGTAAAGAGATGGGACGGGGGGAGTGTCCCAGATCAAATCTGCAGTGGGGCGGGCAACTGCAAAAGCCACCAAATTTAAACAACAAACCAGAAATAAGGAGAGTGGGTGGGACAAAGCACTTTCAGCAGAGATCCGAAAAACTATACAGTGAATCAAAAATAACAGTGCACAACTCTGAACAAAATTAGTCCAGCAACAATTTACAGTACACAGTTCTGAAGAACCAAAAAATATACTTAGCTCTGTATATTTCCAGATAGTTTGAAAAGAGCTCTGTTAGACACAGGTTCCAGCAATGATATGCAGGCTGTTAACTAACAGGATCTATTATTATGCAAGCAGTCCTTCAGATAGTCAGATGACACAAGCTGTAAAAAACAGTTATACCAACTTAAGACACAAAAGAAAATAGGGGGAGGTGGGAAAAAAACACTTTCAGCAGAGATCTGAAGACCGACTTCCAGATGACTGACTTTAAAAATCCCAAGATGAAAATCAAGAAAGTTCAGAAACCCAAACATCAGTTTTTACCAGAGTAAGTAAATACGTGGCCAATTGTAAACGAAACTCATGCCGAGGTAAGTAAAACCTGCCAATGCACCCCCCACACCCCCTAACTAAATATACCAACTCTAGGATTGCACTGCAGTGGAGAACAGGGAATGTTGGCCAAGTGTTTACTTACTAGTAAACCGTCAATCTTTGGGTTTCTGAACTTTCGAGAATTTTGTCTCGGGGTTTTGAAAGTCGGTTATGTGGGAGTCAGGCTTTAGAAGCAGATCCAAATATATATATATATATATATATATATATATATATATATATATATATATATACATATATACACACAGAATATATCTACATATAGTAATACTAATTCCAAGATCACAATACAGTGGGAAAGTGTAAAGTCCCGGTTCTCGCTGTAATGCAGTCTTGCACTGAAAAAAAAAACTACATGCAAAGAGCTGGTTTTGGATCAGCTCAACCAGTTTGACAAGCTGACTTTTTGATTGATGAGTTGAATGCAACACACACACACACACACACACATATATATATATATATATATATATATATATATATATATATATACATATATATAAATGATAGAGTGAAATATATGTTTAATATATATATATATATATATATATATGTGTGTGTGTGTGTGTGTGTACAGACACACACACATATTTATAGATTTATATATGTAGATGCATATAAATTGGTTCTCTAGAAGACAAAAGCTTTGAGATCTACAACAACAGAAATTAATAATCATTTGACTAGATTTTAACAAATAAATTCAACAGAAGATTCAACAGCCTAAGTTAGTTAGGTTGGAATGTAACTGTATTCTTAAGCAGGTTACTGGTATTCAAAACAACGTAGATCACAGTCTGGGCTTTTTGAAACATGACTCATATTTGTTTAGCATAAATTTCAATTATTTCATCATTCAGATGGACAGCTGTCTTACTATGCAAGATAAGTTTTATTTTGATATGGTAGAGGTAGAAAAGCTGTCCACAGAGGCTGCCTTACATCATTATTATGAAGAATGAATTTGTTTTTCTCTTTAATGTTAATATTACTCTTTTCTGTGAAGTAGGTATTTATTTGTTATGTATGTTGTTGTTGTTGTTTGTCTTTCGGCTTTTCCCGGTAAGGGGTCGCTACAGCGGAACTCCGGTCCACTAATGATTGGCAGTAGATTTTTAAGAAACGCCGAGGTGCCAGCTCGACGCTCAACCTTCAACGAAGGCACGCCTATTTACGCACGCATGTCTTTCGAACGCTACCCAACCGCGGGGAGGACATGCAGACTCCACACAGAAGGCACTCCCAACCCAGCCGAGAATCGAACGGGAGAACCTCTTGCTGTGAGGTAACAATGCTACTGCCGTACCACTGCGGCATTTATTTATTTATGTATGCAAGAAGCTTTATTTCTGTTACAAATCTGACTTGAAATAACAGCAATGACATTTTAAGTGTAGTCATTTACCAAGTGCTATCTATTATGAATATTTTACAAGTCATTTTTGGGGCAGTAGACAGAGATGTATTAGAAACATTTCTACATATGGAAAGATGATCACTTAATATAGAGTACTGCCATTAAAGAAATGGCTGAATTAAAAACTTTGGACAATATTTTATAGCATTCAATAAGTGGTAAAGTGTTGCACTTGGTGGAAAACAAGAAGGATATTTGTATGAAATGCACCTGTATATTGATAACCTTTTTCAAAATTAAATCTCACATTAAATACAGACCCTGTTACAGGCACATTTTTGTTGTATGCTTTGTAAAAAGTAATTTAATTAATGTCTCATTATTTATATCCAACTGCTTTCTGGTCCTTCACTGTTCCCTATCATTACTATTTTCAGTGTCATCTGACACCTATGCCTTGTGTGATGCAGTTAGCACAAATATACAATGCCTGCATTTTGCAAAGTCTTTAGATACAAGAATTTGTTTGTATAAGGTCTTGTATAAAATTAAGGCCAGTTGGAAGTGTCCATGGCCTTATCATTCTACGTAACAGAGCCTTCTTTATTGTTATCAATGTAGTTGTTCTCATGGAGTTTCTACTGAGAAGGGACTATGGCCAGTGAGGCTAACTCAGTACTCAGAAAGAATAAATGAATAAATACATAAATAAAAGCACTGAGTCAAGCAACCTATCATTCTTTTACTTTGGGTACTCAAAAACTATTGTGTAGAACCTATTCCTTCAAAAAAATCCCATTTCGGAAATGACTGCTTTTCATTATTGTATATTTTAAGGTATACAACTCTTAAGTTTATACCTATTTGCATGTGTAACTTACTTTTGGAAATTCCTCTTACATATCTACATCAACAACTAAGCATATGAGAATTGGGAAACGTAGACTGAAAGGTGAATATTTAATATTTCACACAATGATTGAAACTGTAGATTAATTTAAGGACGTGGGTATATGGGTAGATCCAGCTCTGAGTTTTTCTAAACATAACAACCAATTGGTTAATAACAGTTACAGAACTATAGGTTATATAAAAAATTTATAAAGTCTAGGAAATCAGAAATGATGAAGCCATTGTTTGTTACATTAGACTCAAACATGAGTATGGAATCACAGCATGAAAACCTTATAAGAAAACAAGCATTAGTAAATTGGAAAGAGTATAACAGAAATATACCAAGGACATCCATGGATGTGAAAATTTAAGTTATTATGAAAGACTAAAGTATCTCAAATTGTACAGTGTCTCTTATAGATATTTAAGAGGAGATCTTATTCAGGTATACAGGACATTTAGAGACAACTACCTGTAGGAATGTTTGGGGTTATCAAAAAGTACCAGGGGATCATCAGACAACCTATGTAGAAGATTCTATAGGAATGAGAAGCGTACTAAATGGTTCTCTGAGAGAGCAGTTGATGCATGGAACAGACGACCAATTTACATTTAAGCAAGTACTTGTTTAGATATTCTTAAGAAGAGCCTGGACACTTATTATGGGAAAAAGTTTTTGGTATATTGGCAGGCAAGAAGGGCATTAATACCTGTGCTTTAAATATTTGCAGTATGTATGAATGTATGCATGTATTTATAAATATGTTTTATTTTCCTCTTAGAGTATGATTCAGTTATCCAGGCTGTGCCTGTAATTGGTCCACTGGGATCAATGCACTATCCAGAAAAATAACATTAGATAACATAAATAAAATAAAAGCCAAACACAATTTTCTTAGAACTTATTGTCTTATCATTGTTCTCAGAAGAGGTTTCACTCTGCCTATCAAAGCTTAAGACTCCTTTCAATTTTGGAAAAAGTTTGACATTGAAAGAAAATCTATCATTTACTGCCAAACAGGAAACTTTACCTCTATAAACCCATTTGAACAGCAAAATAGTTGTTTCTACATTTGCTTATTCTAGGTAAAGTTGACAGCACATTCTTACTAACAGTAACTTGATTTGACTTGAAACAGAAAGCTCTGAAGGCTACACCTGTGAATGGCAGGGAGTTAATGATACCCTGTCTACTACTGCCCAATGGCTCACTAATCAGATGTGTCTAAGGAATGCATTTTATCCAATGACTCAATAATCAGATGCCTCTAAGAATTGCATTCTAACCAATTAATCACTAATCAGACGTCTCTAAGGATCACATTTGCATTCTAACCAATGACTCACTAATCAGAGGGTCTATATTACGTGATTGAATGATTAGGTGATCAAACACCTAAACATCGACCACATAATATCAAACTGCAAAATAACGAATGCCGCTGGGAAACGTTACCATCGGCCACAAAAAAAAAAAAAAAAAAAAGCTTTACAGCCAAACTTGACCCCACCCCACCCCCCCCTAACTAAATATACCAGAAAGCAGGAAAATCCAGTGAATGGCCAAGGGAAATCTTTCCCTACATTAAATTGGCCGTTCGCAGTTTTTTGCTTTTGATATTACATGGTCAATGTTTAGGTGTTCGATCACCTAATCATTCGATCACGTAATATAGACCCTAATCAGATGCCTCTAAGGAATGCATTGTAACTTGAAACATAACTGCAGCCTGCTACTTCTTCTATCCTCTAGAATTCTTCCCATTTTTGAAAGCTATATTAAACATTACGATAAATAACTTTATTGACATGTGGAAACAAATCTAATACCGTACCAAACATTTCTAGACATTCCTATCCTCAAAGCATTTTTTTTTTCAGCATGGACATCAGTTAGAGGATCACATCAACTTGGAACATAAAAATAATTAATAGAATTAAGGCTCAAAACCTCCATACATGATACATAATAATTCGATCTTGTTAGCCAAAACATCAAAAATCTTTGTTTCCTTTTCGAGAGGAAAATATATATTAAAAATGTTCTTAGAATTAGATCCAGTATTTGCAAAAGTCCACCTGGTCAAGACCAAGAAATACAATGTAAAACCAATGCATTAATTTACAAAATATCTTTTAGAACTGTTCCAGCCTTGTGAGAACTTTCTGAATCACATCAAAGCCCCAAACAAACAAATTCTCAGAAGGCATCAAAATAGTTAAGTGAGGAAGAATGGAATTTACAGACATGAGAAACCTGCTTAACTAATTTTCAACCAGACTGTCAAACCTTCCAGCTAGAAGTGCTCACTCTTTCACTTCAGCAAAGCCTCACAATGTATGTCTACTGGAAGAAACACCAAGTCCACACTGCCAGAACTATGCTAAGCAGATTGCGTGCCTGTTTTATAGAGCTGTTAAAAAGCGGGGCTGTTAGCATTTATTCTTTTTCTTTCTGTATTCCACTCATAAATCTGGGTACAACTTAAGAAAACATATTATAATCTCCTTCGACAAAGATTGACCCTTGCCCATTTCAGACAGCATATTATATTGCTCTACAGTGACTGACCATTACACATTCTATAGAAGACTTATATTTTAAGTCCCTTCCCCAGTGTCTTTGTTGAGAGAACAACCTACACCAATTATTCAAATACCTCATTTCAAATCAGTATCATACCAAAGGCATTATTTAGTACAGCTGTATTCTGAGGTACTGAAAACTGCTCTTATAGTGTTCACTATAGATTTATTTTTGTTTCCCCTGCCCTGACATTATCAAAGCACCAGATTTATTAACACCTACACTAACTCTAACAATAAATGTACACAATCTGTATTCAAGAACATCCCTACCACAAACCTTGTGCTTTCTAGTCACTTAGAAAGATTATACTGAGTACATGTCGTCTGCACTTTGTGGTAACCTTTATGAATGCACTTCAATATTTAAGGCTTTAAGAAAATCAGTAGGAAAACTAAAATTAGGAGGAAGAAAGCTGGAGTTTTGCTTGTGTTGTCTGTTCCCTCAGAATGGTGTGGACTTAGTGTAGGCATTAATGAATCCCAGGGATAAACTTTTATTCAAATATCAGTCTGTTCATAAAATGGAAGAAACCAGCCTACATAAATGGTAAAGTCTTTCCCTCAGATACATTTTACAGAAAGCTGAAATGCATACATACA
Organism: Protopterus annectens; assembly: GCF_019279795.1. NCBI lineage: Eukaryota > Metazoa > Chordata > Ceratodontiformes > Protopteridae > Protopterus > Protopterus annectens. The sequence continues at coordinate 1,239,532,473 of NC_056746.1, forward strand.
TGCGCAGAGTCACGTACTCATACACAGATGTGCACACACAAACACACACACACACACACACACACACACACACACACACACACGTGAGCGCACAGACATATACACAAAATTCTATAGGGATCAGATATACATAGCTACACAAAATAAATCTCAAAAATTACTAAAAAAAATCTAACACTGCAGTGATAATCTGGACCACATTGTTATGGCACATTGTTAGAGTTTTACAGATAAACTTTAATAGACAAAAGCTTGATCTACGTTCTTTGGGGGGGGGGGGGTGCAACTCATAAAACAATTCAACCAGACAAATCAGAAGTTAGAGTCTGTAAGCAAGTCAGAAACATCCTGTAAATTCTTCTTCAGAGTGATTACAAACAGGCAGCCTTCTTAAACAGAGTTGAATTGAGGAGATGCAAACTACCATTGCAAACACCAAACACCTTCATTGTGCAACAAGGCTAGCGCTGCAATGCACTTATTGTTAAAACTAGTATCCATTGTAAAAATATTCTCTTCCTAGAACTGTAATGGTTGGTATGGAAAAATATTAAAAGATTCCAATTTTACCAATGAAACATTCAAAGTTCGAAGCATCCTCAGGGACAGAGGAATACGAATGCAAAGTTTATTTTCTGGTGGCTTCAGGCAATGTCTGTCAGAGGGCATACCTTTTAATCTCTTAGTGTAAGAAATCTGGACAAAGCATAAAATAATGTGTGTGGGGGGGCAAAGGTCCAAAATAGGGACAGATTCTAAATATTGCGCTTTATAAATTTAAAAAAAGTGCTAGAATAACATTTGTTTTAACATGTATTTTCTGAAGGTTATGAAGTCTGAAACTCAAATGTATGTCATTATGTAAGGACATCAGTCCTCAATGATCTGCCAGAAAACCACAAATTTTATAAGGAATAGACTAAAAATATGAGGCAAAAATCTGGAGACTCTGTAAAAATCTGGACAATTGAGAGGTATGGGGACATGTTGCAGCTTCAGAATCTTGAATGCATGGGGTACACAATCAAAGCTTAAAAGAAAGTGGGAGCCACACTAACATGAAAGACAGTTATTGGTGAAATATAATTCAAGTTCTTTAACTTTATTGCAGTGATTATTTTCTAAGCACTTTATATATTATATACCTTTCACTGAAACAATATAAAACAGCATGCACCTTATAAACGAAAAATATAAAATGTGAAAAGAATTAGCCGAGGCAATTCTCAATGCAAAGGACAGATAATGGCCAAGTAAAGAAAAATGTTACAAAAAGTAGCGCTGCAAAATAGTACTACTGCTATGACTCAACAAATTAAAGTTCAAAAACAGTGGTAGAGATAACAAATGTTAGTTCTTCTCAGTCCACATCCTGAAATACTAAACTGTCAGGAAAGTAAGCAACACTTGAAAGTGGTTCATGTCCGAATGTTCGAGTTAGTTAACAAAAACATTCATCCAAAATTTGCCAAGGGACAATAATCTCTTGGGTACGTAACATATTAGCAAAGGTCTCTGCATCTCACCAATTAAAATCCACTAAAGTTGAGTCAGTCAGAAAAACAGACCTTCATTTTCTCCAGTGACATCTCCTTCTCTCTCTCTCACCTCCTTCATCCCATACCCATAACTATCACTTCCTTCTCCCACTGTGCCTGCAAGTGAACAATCATGAGCTATGAATGCTTCAGTCAACTGTCGGTATTCCACCCCACCTCATCCTTCTCCCAATAACAGGTATCGTTGAAACACAAAAGGTGTCAGTATGAAGTCCTTCCAGTCCTTCAACCCAACCACAAACATTAAAATGTGAAAAAATCAAAGCAAAGCAGGAAAGGCCAATGTAAATTCAGCCCTAATGTTATCAAAAACATGTCAGGATTTACTGTCTGGCAGATATCCACCTCCATTGTTGAGAGCCATACTGCCAAGCAGAGAGAGCACTTGTTCTGTTTTAAACTCCTTTATTGCTTATTTATACCTCATTGAGAACTCAGCACAGCTCCTCGTGGTGGCCAGCAGTGTTCCTCTAGCAGCAGAGACCAGAAAAGACTACCTTTCCAGATTTTAAGTATTTTTTCTTGGCTTTTTCGACTTTTTGTGACTTTCGACTACTGTTTTTGCTTGTTTTATCAGAATCTGCACTGTTTTTACTGTCTTTATAAGCTAAAACTGTTTACTGCACTTGCTAGTTTGTTTTGCCTAAAAGTTAAACTACAGGCTAATACACTCAAGTGTACTAGCTTTTGATAGCATTTAGTCGAAAATTATAGCATTTATTGTATTTTCTGCCTTTCTGTAAAAAATACTTGAAAAAAACAAAAAAAATATCCTTGTTTTCCATACTTTCCTAACTAGTGTTCCAGAGACCAGATTTTGCTGATCCCTGGGCTTTGTCATGGTTCCTGTGTTTCTCCATTTTCCTTGTTTGGTCAGGGGGAAGTTTCTTTACTCACCAGTGAGAGTGGGGAGTACTGAGCTGCCTGTTTGTCCTTAGAGGAGTGGTTTAAGGCAGTAACTTGTAGTCTATTGGCCATTTTGGGTCATTTCCTGTCTTTTCCAGCCCCTGCTATAAAGCACGTTTTGGCGGGCTTTTCCAGCTATTGAGAACTCAGCACAGCTCCTCGTGGTGGCCAGCAGTGTTCCTCTAGCAGCAGAGACCAGAAAAGACTACCTTTCCAGATTTTAAGTATTTTTCTTGGCTTTTTCGACTTTTTGTGACTTTCGACTACTGTTTTTGCTTGTTTTATCAGAGTCTGCACTGTTTTTACTGTCTTTATAAGCTAAAACTGTTTACTGCACTTGCTAGTTTAAGTTTTGCCTAAAAGTTAAACTACAGGCTAATACACTCAAGTGTACTAGCTTTTGATAGCATTTAGTCGAAAATTATAGCATTTATTGTGTTTTCTGCCTTTCTGTAAAAAAAACTTGAAAAAAAAAAAAATATCCTTGTTTTCCATACTTTCCTAACTAGTGTTCCAGAGACCAGATTTTGCTGATCCCTGGGCTTTGTCTTGGTTCCTGTGTTTCTCCATTTTCCTTGTTTGGTCAGGGGGAAGTTTCTTTATTCACCAGTGAGAGTGGCGAGTACTGAGCTGCCTGTTTGTCCTTAGAGGAGTGGTTTAAGGCAGTAACTTGTAGTCTATTGGCCATTTTGGGTCATTTCCTGTCTTTTCCAGCCCCTGCTATAAAGCGTGTTTTGGCGGGCTTTTCCAGCTATTGAGAACTCAGCACAGCTCCTCGTGGTGGCCAGCAGTGTTCCTCTAGCAGCAGAGACCAGAAAAGACTACCTTTCCAGATTTTAAGTATTTTTCTTGGCTTTTTCGACTTTTTGTGACTTTCGACTACTGTTTTTGCTTGTTTTATCAGAATCTGCACTGTTTTTACTGTCTTTATAAGCTAAAACTGTTTACTGCACTTGTTAGTTTAAGTTTTGCCTAAAAGTTAAACTACAGGCTAATACACTCAAGTGTACTAGCTTTTGATAGCATTTAGTTGAAAATTATAGCATTTATTGTGTTTTCTGCCTTTCTGTAAAAAAAACTTGAAAAAAAACAAAAAAAAATATCCTTGTTTTCCATACTTTCCTAACTAGTGTTCCAGAGACCAGATTTTGCTTATCCCAGGGTTTTGTCTTGGTTCCTGTGTTTCTCCATTTTCCTTGTTTGGTCAGGGGGAAGTTTCTTTACTCACCAGTGAGAGTGGGGAGTACTGAGCTGCCTGTTTTTCCTTAAAGGAGTGGTTTAAGGCAGTAACTTGTAGTCTTTTGGCCATTTTGGGTAATTTCCTGTCTTTTCCAGCCCCCTGCTATAAAGCGCATTTTGGCGGGCTTTTCCAGCTATTGAGAACTCAGCACAGCTCCTCGTGGTGGCCAGCAGTGTTCCTCTAGCAGCAGAGACCAGAAAAGACTACCCTTCCAGATTTTAAGTATTTTTTCTTGGCTTTTTCGACTTTTTGTGACTTTCGACTACTGTTTTTGCTTGTTTTATCAGAATCTGCACTGTTTTTACTGTCTTTATAAGCTAAAACTGTTTACTGCACTTGCTAGTTTAAGTTTTGCCTAAAAGTTAAACTACAGGCTAATACACTCAAGTGTACTAGCTTTTGATAGCATTTAGTCGAAAATTATAGCATTTATTGTGTTTTCTGCCTTTCTGTAAAAAAAACTTGAAAAAAAACAAAAAAAAATATCCTTGTTTTCCATACTTTCCTAACTAGTGTTCCAGAGACCAGATTTTGCTGATCCCTGGGCTTTGTCTTGGTTCCTGTGTTTCTCCATTTTCCTTGTTTGGTCAGGGGGAAGTTTCTTTACTCACCAGTGAGAGTGGGGAGTACTGAGCTGCCTGTTTGTCCTTAGAGGAGTGGTTTAAGGCAGTAACTTGTAGTCTATTGGCCATTTTGGGTCATTTCCTGTCTTTTCCAGCCCCCTGCTATAAAGCGTGTTTTGGCGGGCTTTTCCAGCTATTGAGAACTCAGCACAGCTCCTCGTGGTGGCCAGCAGTGTTCCTCTAGCAGCAGAGACCAGAAAAGACTACCTTTCCAGATTTTAAGTATTTTTTCTTGGCTTTTTCGACTTTTTGTGACTTTCGACTACTGTTTTTGCTTGTTTTATCAGAATCTGCACTGTTTTTACTGTCTTTATAAGCTAAAACTGTTTACTGCACTTGCTAGTTTAAGTTTTGCCTAAAAGTTAAACTACAGGCTAATACACTCAAGTGTACTAGCTTTTGATAGCATTTAGTCGAAAATTATAGCATTTATTGTGTTTTCTGCCTTTCTGTAAAAAAAACTTGAAAAAAAACAAAAAAAATATCCTTGTTTTCCATACTTTCCTAACTAGTGTTCCAGAGACCAGATTTTGCTGATCCCTGGGCTTTGTCTTGGTTCCTGTGTTTCTCCATTTTCCTTGTTTGGTCAGGGGGAAGTTTCTTTACTCACCAGTGAGAGTGGGGAGTACTGAGCTGCCTGTTTGTCCTTAGAGGAATGGTTTAAGGCAGTAACTTGTAGTCTATTGGCCATTTTGGGTCATTTCCTGTCTTTTCCAGCCCCCTGCTATAAAGCTGCTGATTTAGCGAGCTGCCACTGTTGCACACTAGGGCAGCGCCGGTTAAGCAGGTTTAAACTATCCGGGCTACCTAAAGTCCACTCTTCAAATTTTCCCTTAAAACTACCTTCCTCGAACTATACTACTGATCTAATCAGCGTATCCTATAACTAAAAAGATCATCTCTACTTGACCCCAAGTAGACTATTTCTCTATCTGTTAAACCTAGCACTTGCTCCTACAGTACTTATCACCTTGATACAGCACTCTTGTCATAGTACCCCAAGAAAAAGGCAAACCCCCATTTCTCGGTCACCCACATCCCCCGGAATCTCTTTTAAAGTTTTTGTCTATTCCTTCTAGCATGTCGAAGGATCAGTTGCTAGTGTCCTCTACTGCTCAGCTGGTGAACCTGGGAATATTGAGGCAATGTTACAATTGCCTCATGTACACAGACAACCCTCTCCTCCTCCCACAAAACACAAATACATGCGAGAGATGCAACTATACGGCCAAACTGGAGGCTGAGCTCTCTCAACATAGGACTGGCAAGACCAGACAGGAGGAGAAGGTTACCACACACACTATAGACCCAGTCTCACATAGTACCATCACAACCTCAAATCATACACATAAACACACAAAGACATACTCGGAGGCTCTGATCAAAAATCTACCAAAACAGCAGAGGCCACCAAAGCAGACACCCAGACAACCACCACCTCAGAACACAACACCTGCAACACATAGACCTCACAGTCAGAGTGTCAAACAGTCACAGCCCTTAAGGCCAAACACAATGCCAGACACACTAGTCATTGGTGACTCCATAGTCAGACACACTGACATCCCGCCACCAGACTGAGTAAGGAGAGTTACAGTAAGCTGCCTGTCGGGCGCTAGAATCCGCCACATAATGCAAGCACACAGGTCTCTCAACAGCAGGTACAAATACGACTCAGTCATTGTCCACGCTGGTGTAAACGACCTGAGACGTACCTCCTTGGACTACATGAAAAGAGACATTGAGGAGCTCTCTGATTATGTAGCCCAGGCAGGTATGACCCTGACCTTGAGCAGTATCCTACCTTCACCAAGAATGATGCCACAATACAGAGATAAGATGATCAGCTTTAACAATTGGCTTAAACTCTGGTGTCATTCAAAGGGGATCCAATGTCTGTCTGCCTGGGATGACATGCTGGACAAGCCACGCTGCTTCGCAAGGGACGGCTTGCACCTGTCACCCTGGGATTCGGATATTGGCAAAGGCTCTTGCCACCCCATAGTGCCTTTTTTAGGCAAGGCTCAAATTCTAAACCTACCACCCTAGAACACAAAAAAGGAAAAAACTAAGGGTAATGCTGCTCAATGCCAGAAGTCTAAATCTCAAAATGCACGCACTCGAGGCCCTTCTCAGTATAGAGAACATTGATGTCTGTGCTGTGACAGAAACCTGGTTCAAGGCTCCTGACAGCACCCCAGCACTATCAGGTTTTACCTCATATCATGCCCGCCCCAAAATCCGGACAATACCAAGAAAGGAGGGGGGGTATCCATATTCATCAAGGACACCCACACCTCAAGACTGGTGGCAACGCACGATGCATCGGAGACAATCCAGGTGCAATTAACCATAGGCAAGACTGCTCTGCAAATTGTAGCATGTTACAGGCCACCCTCACAAACTCAGGAACCTCACATGGCTTTCCTGAAAACACTGGAGGGGATAAATGTATCTCCAAACACCATCATACTAGGTGACTTCAATTACCCTAATATAGACTGGGAACACTACTCGAGCCCAAACACCCTAGCCCAAAAGTTCCTGGAATTCATAAACTCAAATGCCATGGAACAACTAGTCACCATCCCCACAAGAGGAGAAAACATACTTGATCTCATCATCACGAACATGGGAGCACAATGTTCAACACCGAAGTATACCCTCACTGGTGAGATCAGATCACAAACTAATCTCGCTGGAGGTCCTCATCCCACCCCCACCTGAAATAAAAAAGACCACAGTAAAGAATTTCTCGAAAGCTGACTTCACACTTCTAAAGACTAGTGTGGTCTCCTTTAAGGCCCCCGAGCCGGCGGAAAACAGTATTCAAGCTGCTGAATCACTTACAAATGCCTTCTACCAGCACCTGCAGGACTGCATGGATAAGGCAATCCCAAGCAAAACAAAGACTCTTTGTACCAAAGGCAAGCGTCCAGTCTGGTGGACCCCAGCCATAAACAAACTCTACAACAAAAGGAGGAAGCTACTACAAGATAGAGCTAAATCCTTAAAAGGTAAGACACCTTTGATCACTATAAGTAAAAAACTAAGAGCTCTCATAAAATCATCCAAAGCAAATTTTGAGAGAAAAATAGCTAAAGACTCAAAAGACAATCATAAGGCCTTCTTTAGCTATGTTAGAAACCTGGGTGGAAACTCCCAGATATGCTCAGAACTAGTTCAAAATGATGTGAAGATTACTGATCCTACAGACATTGCCAACATACTGGCTGACAGGTTCAGTGCAAACTTCTCCCCAAAAGGAGAGATATCTATACCAAACGATTGCAGCCCCCAAACATCTCTAACGCCCAAGTGAGAACTGTTCTCTCCAAAGCAAAAAACACAGCATCCATGGGACCTGATGGTGTCCCCGGCTGTGTGCTCCACAAACTCAACGAGGAATTAAACCCACAGCTAGGACAACTGTTTAATCATAGTCTCACCTCTGGATATGTACCCAGGGAGTGGCGCACTGTGACTGTGGTCCCACTTCACAAAGGCGGTGCCTCCACCGACCCTGGAAATTACCGGCCCATTAGCTTGACAAGCCTTATCTGCAAAGCTATGGAGAGGATCATAATGGACCTCATAAATAAAGACATAGGGAATTTGCAGACTTTGGATCCAACCCAGTTTGGCTTTGTCAAAGGCAGATCATGCCTTCTAAACTTGGTTGACTTTTACGAAACAGTCACCAAAGCCATTGATGAGGAAAAGGCAGTCCATACAGCCTACCTCGATCTGGCGAAACCCTTCGATACAATACCCCACTCGGGTATCATTGAAAAACTCATCAGCTTAAATGTTAACCCATACATCACAAGATGGGTTGCAAACTGGCTGAGTGACAGAACCCACAGGGTCAGAGTTGCTGGCGCCATGTCAGACTCAAAGCCTGTCACAAGTGGTGTCCCACAGGGCTCAGTCCTGGGCCCACTCTTGTTTGGCATCTACTTTTCCGAAGTACAAGCAAACACAGGAGGGTTATGGCTGACAAAGTTTGCAGATGACTGCAAACTGGGCCGAGTCGAAAACACATCTGACACAGATATCCTTCAGAAGGGTCTCACAGAAATGGATAACTGGTGCCAGAGCCATGGCCTAAAGTTAAATGCCAAAAAATGCATAGTCATACCCTTCGGGAAAAACAAGGTTACCCCTAGCTACCACATAGGTGGCAATCCACTGAGCACAGACGAAGTTATCAGGGACCTGGGGACCCAGGTTGACAGTAGTCTGTCATTCGACACCCATGTAGCTAAAGTAGTTAGGAAGACCTTCTACATTGCCCACCTTATCATGAAGGGATTCACATCTAGATCAAGGGAGGTCATAGTCTCCCTATACTCATCAGACCAATGATTGAGTACAATGCCCCATTCGGAATGTATCTGACCCGACACTTGCAGCAGCTGGAGAGGCCACAAAAGTTCCTCACCAAAAGGATAAAGGGTCTCAAAAATCTGTCCTATGCTGCCCGACTGAAAGAACTCCAGCTCTATTCAGTCGCTTACCGCTTGCTCAGAGGTGACCTTTGCCTGACATACAAGGCCATGTCAAACCCAGATTTGATGAATATGCTTCACCTCAAAAAATCTAGATCCATCAGAGCCACTAGGGCGGGAGACTTAAACCTCGACACGGCTATTAATAGGACGTGCTGGAGGGATAGATTCATCACCCAAAGACTCCCTATGCTATGGAACAAAATCCCGGTATATGTGAGGCAGAGCACCTCGCTGGCCTTGTTCAAGAGAAATCTTGACCAATGGATGGGAGATCGCAGATATACCCCAGGGGTTACCTCAGTGTCACTGCTTGACAGAGGCACAGCAAAATAATGGGTATAGTTCCCCATACTAAAGGGGTGGCGTAAGCCACAAAACTATGGGCTAGGCTTGTAAATGCCCTTGGGCAGATAGCCTAGTATGAACCTATGAACCTATATTATAAACTGTATGAATTAATTGCAAGATCCAAAGAGTAAATACTTTAGGGTAAACAGCTAAAACTATGACCTATGACAATATTCATCCTGTCGCCCAGGAACTGATTCTATTAGTATAGGTCTGCCTATTATGGGATGCAGAGAAAATCAATTAACAAGACAACACTCAGAAGTTGCATCTTAGATGAAATATTTATGTCTAGTGGGTCAATCTGATTAGCGACATAAATAAATAAATGCATAAAAAAGCAAATAAATAATAAAAGACAGAATTATATAGCAAAACCATTGGTAAGCAGAAGGATGTTCATCTTCATCTGTGACTGTATGCATTTACAGAAGCAAAGTCTGAATTCTAAATGAACCAGACTTTATCTTTTATTTTTCTCCCTTTGATTTTGTTCACTCAAGACTATCTTCATGGTGGCTTACTACGCCTGATTAGAGCTGATGCATTTTAACTTCAGATGCCCAAAGTGAGACATTTATTACTGATATACATGTTTTGAAGGGCAATGCATGCAAATAAACAACACAAAAATCATCTTCAGACTTTATTATCAAAACAATGTCTCATCGTTATAGAATTTTAGTCACATCTAATATTTTGTTATTTCAGTGTTTCTGTAATATTCATTGGAAAGTTTGAAAATGTGTTTCCCCTAAAATATTAAGACATTGCCATTTTTTATTTATCTATCTACTGTACATACCTGTCTAGCCTTTGCTGACTGAATTAGTCCCTCTAGGCTAGTAGCTTCTTTTAAGGGGAGCCATGAGGCAAACATTTGGACAGGGCTTTGGGGGACTTATCCCACTCTTTCTGAAAGCTGCTTTGAGATCTTTTGCATCCACCTGAGCTACTACCAACTCAAACATGTATTCTCACAGAAAACAACTGCCTGAATCACAACTGTCTTGCAAAAAGAGGGACAAGCAATAATCATATATCTTGCTGAGTTAAAGCTGGATGAGAATTTAACCTCTTCATAGGTTCATAGGTTCATAAGTTCATACTAGGCTATCTGCCCTAGGGCATTTATAAGCCTAGCCAGAACGTGTTTGGCTTTCGCCACCCATTTTTAAATGAATTTTGCTATGCCATTTTTCGAGGTTAGTATACTGTGCCTCTGTCTAACAGTGACACAGAAGTAATACCTGGGGTAAACCTACGATCTCTCATCCACTCATCAAGATTCCTCTTGAAGAGAGTCAATGAGGGACTCTGCCTAACCTGGACTGGGATTTTATTCCAGAGTGAAGGGAACTTCTGGGTTATGAATCTGTCCCTCCAGCATGTCCTATTTATTTCAGTGCCGAGGTTCAAGTCTCTCGAACGTGTAGCTCGATGGGATTTCGATTTTCTGAGGTGCAGCATGTCCATTAATTCCAGGTTGGACATAGCTTTATATGTCAGACACAGTTCGCCTCTGAGCAGGCGGTATGCCACTGAGTAGAGCTGGAGGTTCTTTAACCGGGCAGCATATGGCATCTGTTTGAGCCCTTTGATCCTCTTGGTGAGGTACTTTTGGGGTCTTTCCAATTGGTGCAGGTGTCTGGTAAGGTACATCCCAAAAGAGGCATTATACTCAATTATGGGCCTGATGAGGGATGAGTAAAGAGGCATGTTGACCTCCCCTGATCTAGATGTGAATCCCTTCATGATTAGGTGGGCTATATAAAATGTTATTCTAACCACTTTGGCCACGTGGTTGTCAAAAGAGAGATTGCTATCAACTTGGGTCCCCAGGTCCCTAATTACTTCTTCTGTACTTAATGGATTACCACCTATGTGGTAATTTGTGGGCACTTTGTTTTTGCCAAAGGGGATGACTATACACTTTTTGGCATTTAGCTAGAGGCCATGGCTCTGGCACCAGTTGTGTGTTTATATGAGGCCCTTTTGTAGGATGCTTGTGTCGGCTGGAGAGTCGATTATGGCGCCGAGTTTGCAGTCATCTGTGAACTTGGTCAGCCACAGTCCTTCTGTGTTGGCCTGTACCTCCGAGAAATATATACCGAACAAGAGAGGTCCCAGGACTGAGCCTTGTGGGATGCCACTTGTAACTGGTTTGGAGTCTGACATGGCTCCAGCAATTCTAACCATGTGGGTTCTGTCCTTGAGCCAGTTTGCAACCCATCTAGTGACATAGGGGTTTATATTTAAGCTGGTGAGCTTATCTATAATTCCCGAGTGGGGTATTGTATCGAAGGCTTTTGCAGGATCCAGGTAGGCTGTGTGGACCACCTTCCCCTCGTCAATGGCCTTGGTGACTGTTTCAAAGAAATCGACCAGGTTTAAGAGGCAGGATCTGCCCTTAACAAAGCCGAACTGGGTAAGATCCAGTGTCTGTAGGTCCCCAATATCTTTATTTATGAGGTCCATGATGATCCTTTCCATAGCTTTGCAGACCAAGCTAGTCAGGCTTATGGGGCGATAGTTTCCAGGATCCATTAGGGCACCACCTTTGTGGAGAGGGACCACTGTTGCTGTATGCCACTCTTTGGGTACATATCCTGTAGTAAGGCTGAGACTGAACAGTAGTTTTATGTTTGGGTTTAGCTCTTCTTGGAGTTCATGTAGGATGCAGCCCAGGACACTGTCTGGTCCCATTGATGCTGTGTTTTTTGCTTTGGAGAGGGCGGCTCTTACTTGAGCATCTGAGATGTCAGGGGGGCAGCACTCTGCTGGGATAGATATTTGCCCTTTGGTGGGGAGTTTGCACTGAACCTGTCAGCTAGGATGTTGGCAATGTCTGTGGGTTCGGTGTATTTTTTGTCATTTTGGACTAATTCTCAGCATATCTGGGAATTCCCACCCAGGTTCCTAACATAACTAAAGAAAGACTTGTGATTATCCTTAGTATCCTGTGCAATTTTTCTCTCAAAGCTGGCCTTAGACAATTTTATGAGTGCCCGTAGTATATAGCTAATACTGATCAGAGATGCCTTCCCTTTTTGGGATTTTGCTCTATCATGTAGTAGCTTCCTCCTTCTATTGCATAGTTTGTTTATGGCTGGGGTCCACCAGACAGGACGCCTGCCTTTGGAGGATTGGGTCTTGGTTTTATTTCGGATTGCATGATCCATGCATTCCTGAAGGTGTTCATAGAATGCGTTTATAAAGGATTCTGCGGTCTGGGCTGTATTTTCCACAGTCCCGGGGGCTTTGAAGGATTCCACCTCGGTTTTGAGGAGTGTGAAATTTGCTTTAGAGAAGTTTTTCACTGTGGTTTTCTGGGCAGGGGGTGGGGTCGGGATGTGAATATCCAGTGAGATTAGTTTATGGTCTGATATTACCAGTGAGGGATACACTTCTGGTCTGGAGCATAGAGTCCCCATGTTGGGGATGATCAGGTCCAGTATGTTTTCCCCTCTTGTGGGAGTGGTAACAAGTTGTTCCATAGCATCTCAGTTTATAAATTCTAGGAACCTTTGGGCTAGGGTGTTGGAGCTAGAGTAATGCTCCCAGTCTATGTTTGGGTAGTTGAAGTCGCCCAATATAATGGTGTTTGGAGAGACCTTCATATTTTCCAGTGTTCTCAGGAAGGCCGAGTGGGGCTCCTGGGTTTGGGAGGGTGGTCTGTAGCAGGCTATAAACTGGAAGGCAGTTTTACCCACAGTTAGTTGCACATGGATAGTCTCTGATGCTTCGTGCTGTGCCACCAACCTGGAGGTGTGGGTATCTTTTACGAATATTGATACTCCCCCTCCTTTTGTGGTTTGGTCCAAGTTTTGGGGCCGAAAAGCATGGTATGAGGTATAACCTGGTAGTGCTGGGGTGCTCTCAGGAGCCTTGAACCAGGTTTCTGTTACTGCACAGATATCGATGTTCTCCATGCTAAGGAGAGTTTCGAGTGCGTGCATCTTGAGGTTTTGACTTCTGGCATTGAGTAGCATTACTCTTAGTTTCTTATCCCTTGTGATACCTATGGAGGTAGGTTTGCCTTTTAAGCCTTGCCTAAAAAAGGCACTATGGGGGTGGTAAGAGCCTTTGCCAATATCGAAAGCCCAGGGGTCATAGGTGCAAGCCGTCCCTAGTGAAGCATCGTGGCTTGTCGAGCATGTCATCCCAGGCTGACAGGCATTGGATCCCCTTTGAATGACACCAATACTTAAGCCAATTGTTGAAATTGATCATCTTGTCTTCATATTGTGGCATCATTCTTGGTGAGAGTAAGATGCTACTCAAGGTCAGGGTCATACCGGCCTGGGCTACATGCTCAGAGAGCTCCTCTATGTCTCTTTTCATGTAGTCCAGGGAGGTACGTCTCAGGTAATTGACACCAGCATGGACAATGACTGAGTCATATTTGTACTTGCCTTGGAGGGACCTGAGTGCTTGTGTTATGTGGCGGAATCTAGCACCCGACAGGCAGCTCACCATGACCTTCTTCTTGTTCAGCCTGGTGAGAGGGACGTCAGTGTGCCTGATGATAGAGTCACCTATTACAAGTGTATCAGGTGTGTTGTTTAGCCTTAAGGGCTCTGACTGTTCGGCACACTGGCTTTGTGAGCTATGTGTTGCATGTGTTTTGTTTTGGGGTAGAGGTTGCTTGGGTGTCTGCTTTGGAGGTCTCTGCTGCTTAGGCAGATTTTTATTTAGAGCCTCTGAGTATGTTTTTGTGTGTTTATGTGTTTGGTTTGCTGTCATGGTAGGTCTAAGTGAGACTGGAATTGTAGTGAGTGTGGTTTCCTTCACCTCCTGACTGGTTACGCCAGTACTGAGTTGAGAGAGCTTAGCCTCCAGTTTGGCTATATGGTTGCATCTCTCACATGTGTTGGAATTTGTTGGGAGGAGGAGAGGGTTGTCTGTGTACATGAGGCAGTTGTAACATTGCCTCAAGATTCCCAGATTCACCAGCTGGACCGGAGAGGAGATTGACAACTGACCTTTGGACATGCTAGAATAGTACTGGAAAATCCTTTATAATTGAAAAAAAGGGTCAATGAGGAACAAGGTACTCAAAGGGAGTTTGTGAGGGTGTAGTGCTTTTAATTTTTTAGTGCTGACTTATATAATTGCTTTAGTGAGCAAGTGCCAGGCTTTAGAGTAGGAATAGGGTGTTTATTATGAGAACTAGATCAGTTCTAAGGGAAAAAGTGAAGAGCAGACTTTGTGGAGCCGAGAAAGGGTCAAACCCAATTAAGCGGCACTGCCTGATGCTGTGCTATGCACAAAATCGCGCAAAGCTGCGCTAAAGCGGGTTTTATACAGGGGGACTTGAAAGAGCTAGAAATTTGCCCAAAACGGCCAATAGACTACCAGATTCTTGTGCTGGGAACACTCGTCCAGGGATAGATATGCTGCTCTAAGCTCCCCACTGCCACTGGTGAACAAAGAAGCCTCCCTTTATCCAAGAAAGGAAATGGGCAACACAGGAACTTTCCAAAAGTCCAGAATACAGCAAAGCTTGTATTTGGACTACTCTAGGTCAGGAAAGGCGGGAAACAAGGATATTTTTTTTGTTTTTTTTCTTTTTTTGCAACAAACAGCAGGAAAATGCAATAAATATGTAACACAGGCTAGCACACTTGAGTGTGTAGCCTCAACAGGTAAATGCAACAAACAGGACAAACTTTAAATTACAAGTGCAAAAGCGTGCTAAAGCTGGCTTTAAAGCAGGGGGTTAGAAAGAGATAGGAAATGGCCCAAAACGGCCAATAAGCTACAAGTCACTGGGCTGGAACCACTCCTCAAGGGACAGATAGGTTGCTCAGAGCTCCCCACTCTCACTGGTGAACAAAGAAGCTTCCTCCTATCCAAATAAGGATATGGGCAACACAGGAACTATGGCACAGCCCAGAGATCAGCAATACCTGAAGACTGGACTATTCTAGTTCAGTAAAGGCGGGAAACAAGAATATATATTTTTTTAAGTAGCAGAAATTCGGTACAGAAACACAGTAAATGTTTTAATTCGGCTAGCACACTTGAGTGTGTAGCCTACCAGTTGCCTGTATAACTCTGCAGGACACCACGAGGAGCTGTGCGAAGTTGTATACAATAACAAACTTTTTAAATCACAGATTCGCTAAAAAAAAAAAAAAAAAAAAAACTGGCGTTTAGGCAGAATTAGTTAAGACAGCAAGAAAAGCAGAAAACTGATACTTAATCACTCCAAAGTCACTCTTTTGTCTCTCTGCTGCTATAGACTCTGCAGAACACCTGGAAGGCACTTGCTGAGCGGAATACAATCATAAAAACTGTACAAATGAGGTTTTTATAGCAGGGAAGTAAAAGAGATAGAAATTAGCCCAAAATGGCCAATAAACTACTAACTTCTGGGCTGAAACTACTCCTCCAGGGACAGATAGGCTGCACAAAGCTCCACTCTCTCACAGGTGAACAGAGAAACTTCCTTCTATCCAAGTAAGGTAATGGCAACACAGAAATCTGTAACACAGCCCTGGATTCAGCAATAACCTGAAAACTGGACTATACTAGTTCAGAAACGTGGGAAACAAGTATATCATTTTTTTCAGAAAATAGAGCAGATACAATCAAAATTAGCCCAAAAAGGCCAATAAACTACCAACTTCTGGGCTGAAACCACTCCTCCAGGGACAGATAGCCTGCTCAAATCTCCCCTCTCTCACAGGTGAACAGAAAAACTTCCTTCTATCCAAGTAAGATATGACAACACAGAAACTTGTAACGCAACCCTGGATTCAGCAATAACATGAAAACTGGACTATACTAGTTCAGAAAGGCGATAAAGAAGTGTATATATATATATATATATATATATATATATATATATATATATTTTTTTTTTTTCCAGAAAATAGAGCAGATACAACCAAAACAACACTTTACCCAATTGACCAGTTAAAAAGTTAAAACTGAGCTCTGTTCCAGCAGTCTTCAATCAGACAAGTTCTAACGGCACAGTCCTGCCACTAGGGTACAGAGAAACCTTCTCCAAAAAAGATGGCCTGAGTCAGTGCACAATTCATACAAACAAAGCTAGATCTAGCCGGCCTGAATCTAGTCTATGCTAAAGCAAACAAGGTGAACCGATTTCAGAAAGAAACAGTTCAAGTAAGCATGCGCAATAAGCCTTTAACCAGAAATTCCCAGCTCAGAAGGGCAGAATCTAGCCTCTCCTCCCACAAGAGTGCAGACCACAAACCTTCTTAATGTAAAATAACTGGCCTGAAGCCCAAGTCCTTAACCTAGAACTAATACACTTTTAGAATAACAGACACTGAGCCTTCAGTCAGCAGTTCCCAACTTAGAAGGATGTACGCTACCTGTCCTGCCACAACAGTGCAGACCACAAACCTTCCTAATGTAAAACAACTGGTTTGAAGCCCAAGTGCTTAAACCAAGGGCCTTAGAATAACAGTTACCATTTAATCAGGCTACTAACAAGCAGTAATAAAGGCAGCAGAATAAATTTAATTGAGTACTTTTAAAAGAGGCAAAATCAAAATAAGGTAATAAAGTAGGAAGAAACACAAATACAGTAAGGCAGATGTCTCACCCACGTTGAACTCCCAGTCACTGTTTTCCATAATAAATTGCTGCCAGTGGATATTCTAAGTGTGTGCGTCTGCCAACAAGAATTATTTTTTTGTGAATTTTTTCTTTTCTTTGTGTTTATGTAGTTGGGGAATTACTATATGGAGGGATGAGGGGGCTTGTCCCCACACATGAAGTGCAGTATAGACTTACCCCTAAAAAAGCACTTACTTTTACATTGTTTGAAGGTTGAAATTCTGATGAGTTGAAGTGATTGAGCTCAGTGCATTGAGATGGAAACTGGGGATTCATAGATGACACCAGCATGAACATGTAGCAGCTATTAGCAGCACAAAACAATTATATAAGTTTTTATTCACAATGTCAGTAAGGAAATATTGCAGATAATGCTTTCCCATACTCTTCTCCAGAAACCTACTTCATGTTAAGTTTTGTTCCTGGCAGATTTCATTAAACCTTAAGAAATACGTCCTCTTAAAATATTTTGCATTAAAGAGTATCTGTTGCACATTTATGCAGTCTAACAATCCCTGTGTGCCTCAGACTGAAAAATTGAAAGGAATATGTTATAAATATTTTAAATCTGTGCCGTTTCTCTAGTAGTGATGAAACATTTTGCTTTATGCAGATGGTGGCTACAGCATTTAATAGGGGACATTACTAATAGTATATTTTCTTGGCCTTAGTGTTTAATTCACTAGCAATTCCTTATAAATGTTTCCTTTAAAACAACATTATACTCCTGAAAACCAAAGGAACTAATGAGAACCAATGTATCTTTCTTCTTAATTTCTTTAAAAATCAATTGCATTGATGCCGGAGGAGATCCTTAACATTGTACTCACAAGAATGATTTTTCTATACATAACCAATCAATAATTTTATCTTCACATTAATTTTACCTTGGAAAGATTAGAAATCATTGGTTTCTGCATTGCAGGAAACACATAAATTAGTTAAATGTATGTTTGTGCTATTGAAAAGCATGCTTGTGCAGGCAGTTTGGAAAGAATTCATTCCACTCACCAAGACTGTAACAAGAACTCTTTTGTTATCCTCACTTTTAACTGCCATCTAAACACCTGTTTAAATTGCCTCTCAGTTGTATGTGTCTTTGTTTAGAAGTATTGCATAGCCATGGCAGAAAAGATTACTAGTTATTTTATTCTCTTTCCTCAGTTTACTGGGTCTGGTTTTCATATACCATCTTTAATTATGTGCCCTGTACATGTATCAGACTGTATGAGGAATTAACTATGTGATCCCACTGCTATCACTTATAGCTACTGATATACCCCATTATCATATTTACAAACAATGTCATTTATTCTACCTCTGTTTATATAGTCAACAGTAATCGTACAGTTTATATGATTCTATCATAGAACTAGACTGATTCTCCTTCGTTTCTTTTATCATACGTTAGGCACTATGTAGGCAGGTATGCTACATTGTTCTGCATAGAAATTACTGAATTTTCTTCAACACTGTTTAGATTTAGAACCCCACTTGTCTCAATGTTATGCTTCTATTGTCTTCCAAAGATACCTTTCCTTTCATGTTGTTGTACTGTAATGGAAACAGTTACACCTCTACTACCTACTGACATATTTCACCTTAAAATATTGTTTGTACTAAGGCAAAATCACTCAATCAATGACTCAGCAGCTAAGATTTTCATTACATATTTTGGGAACTCTGCAATATATTAAATCCATTACACCAGTTCTTTTTGGTTATTTTAGCTTCCATTTTGAAAGGTAATTTGTTTTACTGCCTGTCTTATTTGAATTTCTATTTTTTCCTTGGCCCTTATTTTTCTAGCTGCCAATTAAATACACTCATTGCTTTACCTGGTCATTATAATCATCACTTTCAATTTGTAATTCTGTACATCATAATCATGCAAATCATAGATTTTTCTGGCAAGATGGCTGCTGAGTGCTTCATTCACTGTTTAATTTAACTAATTTTAACAGTTTCATTGGCAATGCCCATAATGTAGCAATCTATGCAGATATCCAACTGTACTGCCTCACAACATAGAAAATACCACGTTTTATATTATAGTGTTCTTAGGTTATAATTTATACCAAAGTTGTGCAATACATGCAGGATATTGCATAACTATTTATTTATTTGTTACACATCATTGGCAGTATACTCCTGCTGGATGGTGTTTACATGCAGGACAACTTATGGAGAACTGCTCTGACAAACGTTTGCAGTGTATATCACTTTATATCTGCTATACAGATCATAAGCAAAATCACAATATATGTATATATATAAATATATATATATATATATATATATATATATATAAGCACTACAGAATCCTGAAAGCCCAAAATCCTGAAAGTTCAAAATACTGAAAACTCAAAATACTGAAAACACACAGGATACCAACACTTCCAGCACAAGTACATACAGAAACAAATAAAACACAAACTACATTACTGTTCTCCAAGTATAGGCAGGGGGGCAAGCCTCCCTGCAAACCCCATGTGGGGGGTTGCACCTCCCACACTCCCTGCTACTTAAATATATCAACTCCAAGATTGTACTTAGTGTAGTGAAGTGCAGTCCTGGAGTTGATATATTTAAGTAGCAGGGGGTGTGGGGGGCTTGCCCCACTGCATATAGTTGAAAGGTAATATGTTTCTGTATGTACTTGTGCTGGAATATAATAAGTGTTAGTATCCTGTGTGTTTTCAGGATTTTGAGTTTTCAGTATTTTGAACTTTCAGGATTTTGGGCTTCCAGGATTCTGTAACACTTATATATGTATGTATATATATATATATATATATATATATATATATATATAAAGCCAAGAGCAATGAGCCTAGGTGGTAAAAGAAATTGAAATGCTGCAAATGCTAAATGAAGACCAGAGGACTGTTTTACTATAACTGATATACCGCTCTAGGCTTGTACCATAAACTTGTTTAGCAGAAATACAGTTTTAGAGAAACCACTCCTCCTCCAATGTCATCTGTAATCTATTCATTCTGAAACTGCCCTGTGCAGACAGAATCAAAAGGTACATAACAATAGGTAAAAGAAAAGGTACATAACAATAGGTAAAAGAAAAGGTACATAACAATAGGTAAAAGAAAAGGTACATAACAATAGGTAAAAGAAAAGGTACATAACAATAGGTAAAAGAAAAGGTACATAACAATAGGTAAAAGAAAAGGTACATAACAATAGGTAAAAGAAAAAAAGGACTTGAGATATTTAACGATACTCTTATTAACTGTGCGCTTTTGAAAAAACATGAGATTGTATTAGTGACAAGTTTAATGGAATTGGTTTTGACTAATAATTTTATTTATTTCAAAGGGGAGACATATAAACAGATTAAAGGTGTTGCCATGGGAGTATCATGGGCACCATGTTATGAAGATGTGGTAATATGGTCTTGGGAATTAAAATATTTATTCCCTTCTGAATTCTATTCATTTTGTAAAATTTATTTGAGATTCTTGGATGACCATTTTATATGGCTGCCACACTGGATGCATTACATAAATTTATTAGTTATATCAATAACACAATCCCATTTGTAAAATGTACTTTTTCATTCCATACTGAAAGTATAAACTATTTAGATACTACAGTTTACAAGGGCAAGGATGGCTTAGAGTCATGTGTTTACAGGAAACCTACAATCTTAAATGCCTATTTACATTTTAGTAGTCTTCATCCATTTAATTTTAAGTACAATTTGGTGAAGGATAAATTTATTTGGGTCACACAAAGAACAACTAAGAAAATAAGACTGTTACTTGAAGTGAATAAACATGAGAAAATGTTTCTTGAAAGAGGCTATCCATCAATTATGGTTAAGAAAATCAGTTGTGAGAGTGTAGACAGGTGGCGGACCAAGGTTTTACCCCTTTTAGAAGGTCCAATAAAGGAGATTAAGGCTAAAAAAAATAAGGATATGTTATGACACAGACAGTTACAGACAATATAAGAGAAAATAATAATACATTTGAAAGGGCCCTTGTGCAACATTACTGTTCAGCTATGGAAAATATAAAACAATCCTATTAGGAACAACTACAAGATATTCAGAATTAATGATTCCCTCTACAACTTAGTGGGTAATACACCCAATTCTGCTTACAAGCCAGTGGCTAATTAAAAAAACTTTGAAAGGAAGTTAATTTTGGACAATTCTGAGTTATAGAAGGTGGGGTTAAAAAGGGTACAATTAAATGTGGTAGATGTGGGCAATGTGATTTTATTTTGAGAGAAGATGTGATTATTTTGCTTAATACACACAGTCAAAAAGTCATAGCAATATATGGAAGCTGTAACAACAGTAAGCTGGTGTGTGTGTGTGTGTGTGTGTGTGTGTGTGTGTGTGTGTGTGTGTGTGTGTGTGTGCATATATATATATATATATATATATATATATATATATATATATATATATATACACACGCAAACACACACACACACACATATATATATATATATATATATATATATATATATATATATATATATACATCTGGAAAAATGCACTACTGCCCAGCCTTTTATGTGGGGGAGATGTTAAGGACACTGGAGAAAAGGATTTATGAACAATGTTATGATATCCAAAAGAGTAATGCTAACAGTGCTCTTTACAAACATTCAATTAGGTATACAAATTTTAAAAAGGTTTTATTTGGCATTTTGAACTAATTCCTTGTGATCTTAGAGGTGGTGCTTGGGAAACTAAAATAGAGTATAAAGAATTGTATTGTGTTTCCTGGTATCAGTAATTCTATATCCATTATGCCTGTCCTTAAGTTAAGGGCAGCAAAATTATGATCCTATGGGTTTTATGTTTGAAATTTGCATTTTTTAAAACACCCAATATTTCAGTCATGTTTGATACTTTTTTATCATATTCATGATTTATGTAAGGTTGATTCCTCTGATAGACTGCTTCATTGGCTTTTATTCCTGTATTTAGGATAGGTGTGGATGCTTCTGTTTTGTTATTTCTTATTATAAGGACATCAGGTTTGGTTTTTAATGTTGTACACTATTTATACACTTGATATAACAGTATTATTCACATTAGAATATTTGGTATTTGTATTTTACTACATTACTATTTTTTTATCTCCACTTGCTTGTTCTTGGTTACTTAATTGTAAAAAAAAAATTAATAAATTCTTTATTGGTTCACGTGTCATATGATTTACTTAACTATTTAATTATTTCCTTTAAATTTGATTTCATAGATATGGCTCTTCTTTTGTTCTGAGGAAGTCCTGAAAGTTTTTGGAATGAAAGTACAGAAATAAGTTGTAGTTCATAAACTTGTGTGCGCTCAATGTTTGTGATAGCATGTCTATATTGACATTTAAACAGTATTTTTTTTTTTAATTCATTTCTGTTTGGTGGTCATTGTTTTTGATTTGAGGTACTTGATGTGGCATTCTTTTGGAGTATCTTATTTTGGGTTCTTGGTTTATTGGATGTCCACAGACCATGAATTGTTTTGTTTTAACTAACTCTAGGTCCCAAAATAGGGAATCCAAATTTCTAAAAGCAGTAGGTTTGGCTTAATTACGTTTATACAGAGTGGCAATTAAAGAAGAACATTTGATAAAGATCAACAGCAAATAACAAGGGGGGGGCAGCATACCTAACATGGTACTTTTCATGAAGACAGGTTTTAAGGTTCTTATCAGGAAACAGATCTATATAGTAAAAGCAACAAAGAGAGATTAATTAAATGTATTGCTTATGCTTTGCAAAAAGTGAGTGTCACCTAAGATAATTGCAAAAAAGGTAGGCTAGCTTATCCAATTGAAAAGCGACATAGATAAAGCTTTATGAAATTGTATACAATAGACTAAAGTGTTGGTTATTCTTGGATGTCTTTTGTTTACTTGCTTCTGCAGCTGAAAGTGTATGGAATTCATTTCTTCACAGTAGTGCACTTTTTAAACAACATCCTAAACCAGAAGCACATCATTAATGAATGTGTGATGTAGGTTTGTTGAACATAATCAATATTCTTAATTAATATTTATCACTTCCAGCTCTTTCAGGATAAAACAGCCAAGCCTCCTATGATTTCACCAACCATACCTTGATTGACAATGTAGGAAGTTCTTGTTCTTTTGTGCTATACACCCTCTGGTTAATGGATGATTAAGTACATGGGCATACGAAAAAGTGATACAGAATCACACAGCAGAAATCAGTATTAGTACTGCAAGGTTTGGCTGTTAGGGTGAGACCAAAAAGCTGGGAAACAGAGGCTGTAAAGTGGGGTGACATTATTCTGGAGAAAAAGAGAGCTTGTCAGTAGCACTGAGGGAATAAGAATTAGCATAATAGGTAGATGGGTACTAACAAGATATAGTATGGAGGGGGGAAGGGATTGTGATAAATTCATTTTATGTACCAAACAAAGATAATGAATGTAAATGAAGGTTTTCTTTGAAGCAGTAAGCTATGTGAAGAGAAGAGAGGAAGAAGTTATAGAGTGTAGATTTTAATGTCTCTCTGTGTAAGAGGCAATGAACTTGTGTGGGGGTGAACAAAACAAAATGGAAGTGTCAGCAGCTGTTTATGAAGCAGACAGGAGTAAGGGAGCCAATAGGTGCATAGGAGGTGCAAGGAAAGGGGTACTGAAGACTATATATGCTTGAGAGGAACATATCAACGCAAGTGAGTAGGTAGGTAGATTCTTAGAATTTGGAACCAGAAAGGAGTGCCATTGTTTGAGAAAGGTATAGCTGAGTCCATGCTCCTTTACTTTTAAAATGGAAACAGGTGGAGGAGAAATGGAATCTTTATTATTAGAATGAGATAAAAACACTTATTTATTTTATTTTACTTATATTTGCTTGCCAGGATAGAACACTCCTCACAACTGAACATTTGTAGGGATATTGCATGTAAACTTTACATTTATTGGTGTACTGATATGTAAGCATTATATGGATAGCCTAGATGTATTTGTTTTTTGTGACAAAAAGGTGAATGGCACCTTATACTCAAAATAACACTCTATGCCTTGCTTAACATTTAGATCCAGGATGGGGTTTTTTATGCGTAGTAGAGGTGGCACCTAGAAAATATTTAATATTATATTATATTATATTAAAATTCAAAACAAGCATATGTCTGTGCATACATAGTGAAACTAGGAAGAAGCAAAAGGCTCACGTAGTATCTTGGGTGACTTCAGGTGAATAGCAAATGTAGCTACCTTAGCTTGTGTGTTAGCATTACACTGCAATAAGTGTAATAGTGGAATAAGTGTAATATCTATATATATATATATATATATATATATATATATATATATATATATATATATATATATATATATACATATATACAACGCACACACATACTTGATTTGTGTAAGAATATCTGTTGTGTATATATTCACTGACATCTGTGTCCATAGTACCTCCTCATGAATTCACTATACCATTTTCAGCCCTGGATTACAGTAATAATTTAAGTTGTATTTGTGGAGATCAATCAAGGACAAGAGAACAAGGTGTAAGTCAACAATGAGAGCCCCTAATCTACATAATCATTATACTCAGTCTCATGGAGTTGTGCGGAGCTTATTAACTTTATTGAGTTCCCCTGAATCATGAAGCTCCTGGGAAGCTTAAAGCATTTTCTACAGTACTTTAATAAGAGGTGGGTTTTACTTTAAGTGAATGTTAATATAGTGCAGACATTTCTGAAGGACAAAGCTTGAGTGAAAACATAGCCTTGTAAAGAATACAGGTATAAAAAAAGAGATTTAATTTTCCCTTTTATCAGTTTTACTTTCTTGGGATTTTGTCAGGGGATGCAAAGGAGGAGGGATAAACCAATAATACCCTCTTAAAGTTATAATAAGTGTAATGCGTATTGCAGGATTAACTCTTTTCCCCAAAAACATCAAGGCAGAGGTTCTTTGCCCTGCCCTGTTCCTTCTAAAGCTCTATAGTGATCAGTTCTTAGCAATAAATTCATGCATTCCCATTTCTTCTACCTTTCTAGAGAAAGCTGTTAAACTGATAGCTGAGAATCAGTATACATGGGTGCTATTGTTTGTTTTCATCAGTACGCACATATCATGTCTAACACACTAAAGTACAGGTACCAAGGGATACGTTAACGAATGCAGACCAGCACCAATGCACAGATGTGCTCCGTGAGCGTTTCCTCTAAGTATTCATGATTAGTTTCCTCATTTTTACCTTCACATCATGCTTGGTTGTCCAGTGGTACTTCTGCTCACTTTTCTTCACTGCTTCTTCTGGTCTTGATTAATAGAGAAATGTTACATATCTTTTCTTAGTCTGGGACTGTAGCGTCCTGGAGAAATAACAAGTCAGTTTTATTATTTTAATGGATTATTGCTCTTCCTATAACTTACAATAGCCTTGACAAGATAATAACAAAGAAATGATTTTGGGGACTTCTTAATGACTTAATTTATGTGCAGTATATTTTTACTCAAAAGTACTTAGACAATAGGCTTCCATTACAGTATACAGGGTGATTAATTTAATGGTTCAGGAGTTAAAAAGGAATATTGGTGCACCCTGAAACACCCATGGCCCTAAACTTTGTGGGTGTAAGCTGGAAGTAGGACGGGCTCAGCCAACAGCCCACAGAAATGGTCAGATATGTACTGCAACCTTCACCACCAAGAAGAGAGTCATGGGGTATGTTATGGGAGGGTCTATATTATAACATCGAAGTCTTAAAACTTCAAATGTTATAATATCGAACCCTATGCACCGAACACTGAAAATAGCGAAGCTGCAGAATATCGAATACTTTCATAGGGAAAGTATTCGGTGGGCCGTTTCTGCAGCTTCACTATTTCCTCGACTGTGGAGCGAAGGTTACAGTCCGGGTTAAGGTAAGTGTGCAAACAAAAGTGAGAGTGCGATAGGGACCTTGGGTTAGGGAACGGGTAAGGTGAGTGTGTGATAGGGACTTTAGGGTTAGGGAGCGGGTAAGGTGAGTGTGCAATAGTTAGGGACCGTAGGGTTAGGGTTGGGTTAAGGTAAGTGGATAGCTAGCATTGTATGTATGGTTTAGTGTAGGGTTTTGTGAAGTGCATGCGTGTGGATTATTTATTTTGGTGTGCATGTGTTGTGTGTATGTTTGTCGGAACAGCAAATTTTTTCCCTGGGAAAAAATTTGGTATTCTGCGTGTTCAATGTTTTGGTCTTTCGATCAAAATGGTTTGATATTATAACGTTTTAAGACTTTGATGTTATACTATAGACCCGTTTTGGGAGTGTGTGTTTAGGGGAACGTCTGGCAAGCAGCTGTACATAATATGATGTCTGTGATACTACACCTAAGCACTCATACCACATTATACCAGTCAGATAAGATTCTTGAAGAGAATCACTATTCAGCATATCTGCCCAGTGTTGATGTAAGATGGGCAACAGGCATAGCATAACATGACTTGGTAATCAATGTGTTATGTGGGCTGGGAGAACAAGAATTAAAAATAGTGCCAGCCCGAAATTCATTGTGGACACCTGATGGATAAAAAGGGTACAATGTGGTAAGTCGATGTTTTGAAGTAGACCCTATATATATATATATATATATATATATATATATATATATATGGCTCCCTATTACACTGTTACAGATGCAGGTTGTCGAATGCATCTTTGTCGAAATGAAAGGCGTGAAAAGGCAAAATAGCAAAGCGGCTTTTTAGCAAATTCTTTCCCTGGAAAAGAATACACTTGGCCACTTTCGCTACTTTGCCATTTTCAGCACTGTAGTGCGATCCCAGAGTTGGTATATTTAAGTAGGGGGGGTGTGGAGGGCACAGCCCCCCACATCGACGAAGCTCCCCACATTATGTAATGTTTTACAGGTTTTTTTTGTTTTTTTTTTCGGAACAGTGATTTTTTTTCCCTTGGAAAAGAATCACTGTTCTGTGGTTTCGATGTAAGCTTTCACTTACATGGGATCGATTATGTATATATACAGATACACACACACACACACACACACACAGACCATATGCTTGAATTTCCAAAAACAAAAACATCAAAAGAAGACACAAAAAAAGCACAAAAATCTACCTTTTTTTATGCTTTTACAGGGGGGGGGGCTCCCTGCATCCCCCATGTGGGGGCTGTGCCCCCCCATACACCCTGCAAATTATATACACTAACTCCAAGATTACACTACAGTGAGGAAAAGGGTAAGTTTCCTGATTTGCACTGTACAGTGATCTCTATTCAAAAGCTTTGGGTTTTCAAAAACTCGGTCATTTGGTCTCGACCATATGAATTTTGAGTTTCTGAAAATTCGATCAACTGATAGGGACCAATATATATATATATATATATATATATATATATATATATGTATATATATATATATATATATATATATATAGTTTCACTAGACATTCTCAAAATACTGAAATATCAAATTTCAGTATTTCGAGACTGAATAGTAGAAAACCTACATACCCGAAAACCCAAAACCGTGAAAAGCACAATCGCAACCATACACACACACACACACACACACACACACACACACACACACACACACACACACACACACACACACACACACACACACGCACACAAACAAACACACATACACCTACCCAACTACACTACAGCAAACAAAACAACACACACAAACGCAACATAACACACAAACACACCTACCCTACCTATAAGCAGGGGGGCAAGCCACCCTGCACCCCACACACCTCCTACTTAAATATATTAACTCCGAGGTTGCACTAAACACACAAACACACAAAAACCACCACTACACACACACTAAAATCCCTACCTAATACACTTACATAAACACCACTTACCTGAAACCCCAGATAAATCCACAAACCGCACCGCACATCACAAATGTGACACCACGACACTGGATTCAACATTTCTACATTAGACATAGTGCAGTTTCTCATAACTGCACGTTCCATTATTCAATCTCGAAATACTGAAATTCAACATTTCAGTATTTCGGGATTGTCTAGTGAACTCAGATATACATATATATCATGGAGATGTATGATTTGCAATTTTTCTGTGATATTGTTTAGTTATGCATGCATGCCAACTGCTTTATTTATTCTTTGATAATGTATAATTATATAACACTGTAGTATCTTTTTTATATCTGGGCTACCTTGGATCAGTCCACTATAATGTCTAAAAAGAATGATAAATAAATTAAATATAATTTATTTTCTCTTTCCTGTGCTTAAAAATATATAATGATCATTCTACTTAATGTAGAAAAGAAATGAAAAAAATAAATAAATACATTAATTATATTTATGTACACTGAAGACACAGTTTATTGAAGGACTTTCAAACAAAAAAAGAAAGAAAAAAAAGAGGTCTCACACCAATACCGTTGTTTTTTTTTTTCAGAGAAGAGGGCACATTAGTGGGGTAAGGAAAAATTTCCAAAGTCATTGAAATGAGCGCTTTTTGATTAAAGTCGGGAATTAACAAAGTAAAATATACCAATTCCTATTTTGACAAGTGTCCATTTGACAAACTGCATGGCTTTCAAATATACTGCATGGTAATACTGAAAGCATAACATTTATTATTCATACTGTGAAGATATGTTATTACTGATATTAAGAATCCCCCTCTCTCTCTTGTTTATGTTGCTGCGTTAAGACCCTCCTGTCTGTGTTGTGTTATAATAATCATTGCTGTTATTTGCTTTTAAAATAAAAATGCTTTCAGTTCACCCACCTCCTTAGTGTGGTAGCTGAGTGAGCAAAGTTAAGCAGCTTGTTGTAATGGATATGTCTAATAAATGACCTAGTTAGATTTTAAAGTTGGGTGTTTTACTTTCTAAGGCTGTCTTCTAACAACTAGGTAACTTAGCCTCCCTGCCATCATCATTAGCAACAAATCTATAAATCATTTTTAAATTGCACATGCCTTCTGTCAAAAGTCATGCAAACTCAGTGAATTAGAAATAGATGAAGGGTATTTTGGAAAAATAAATTCCTCTAGGAGCAGATCAGAATGGTTATTTTTTTACTCTCAGTGACATGTAGCCCAGGAGGGTGCTGTCAAACGAATTGTAACAATGAGTTATAAACCACAGCATATCCATCAGACATTACAGGGATATAATCCACAAATTGTGGTGAGAATAATGTGTCCCACTGGGAAATGAATGCATGCTAACCAAATAGCGCACTACGCTACTGCAACTAACTGCCGTCTTATGTCGTTACTACTGACATCCTTCTGACAGGTTTCTTTCACAGGCAGTACAGATACCCGTAAACTGGTTTGGTAATGCATCCACACTCACTTAAAAGTTTAGATAACAAATTGTAGCAGAAAAAAGGTGACCAGTTTAGAAATGAAATCCTTTGTATACAAGAAATGGGCAAATTAGCTCCATCTTTGATTTAAATGAGACAATTTGTTTTAATTAGCAGAACTTGCACCACATTTGAAGACACTGTTACAATGTTGGGAGGTCTTCTTTGCATTGAAGTCTGCAGAATAAGTGTATTTAATGTAGCCACGTCATCTCCTAGACACTGTCCTGAGCAGTCATTAATTGTCTTGTTGCAAATTGCACAAGTTCATAATGTACTGAAAATGCAAGTGCTCAGAGATACGCAGTTTATATGCAAATGCTAGACAAACAAACACCCACACATACAGGTCAACAAAGCAAGCATCCCTACATCCCCCCTAAGTTTAATAGCTTTAGTTCTCAGTTGCTGCCTCTTTAGCTGTGGTGACAGAGAAGATAATATTGAACACAGTTCAATCAGAAACAGATTGCCTCTTTATGAAATGAGCATTTATAAATGGGATATCACTCACTAACTCAAACAATACAGCTGGAGAAAATATGAAATGAGAAAGATGGCATCAAGAAATTGAAGGCGTCCCTCATACATGAAGATATCTAACTGTATTTAGTATAATATAAGAGATCTGATCTTTGTAATTATTTTAGTTGTCAGAAGTAAGTAAAATGTATGTGACTGGGAATCCTGTTTTCTGAGGTGTTAGTTCACTGTCATTTCTAAATGTTTGTTGCATAGTGTCATGTGTGCCATACAAACGTCTTCCATTGTTTTTCCACATCTGCAGCTTACTTGTGTAGCCTTTAGCCCAGTGACTATTTTCTAACTCAGTTTCTTTCCTAAGCTGCAATTTTTCAGGTTTGCTGAACATAGCCAACCTTCAACAACTAGCCCATGTAGGTGCATTTCTCAATGAGAGTCCAGTACTCCTACACCAGTCTTTCAGCTTCAAGGGTTTGTGTATGTATTACAACTCTTTGACTTTTTTTCTAAATTCTGGCTTTTATTTTAGTGTAAACTGTAAAGTCACACTCCTCAATGCACCCTCAGAAATTGCCATTCACCATAAAAAAAGGATCACACAATAAGTTCATCAGTGAGCTTGTACCTAATTTCCTTCAGAGGATTCCCTCTGATTCCTATCCTGCTTGCATATTTATTTGTTAACCAGTTAGTGTGTGGGCTATAATTCAACAGACACTTGTAAGTTGTGTGCCAAGTGATAGTACATGCTCAAACATACATTTCACGATCGCTATTTTTGATGAATATGCATAGAATCTGGCATTGTATAATTCATAAAACAGACAGCAATATGCTGTTTTAAAATTATTAAAGGTTGTATTGCATACTACTGTGTGTATTCCTTTTCAGTATTACCTATTGTCTTGTGAACATTAAAGACATTTTATTGACAACTATTGCATACTTAGTGAGGAAGCTAAATATAGGTGTACCTGACCTTGATGCTTCCTTCAGACGTCAAGGGAGATTTCCAAGATCTCTGCCAGATGAGATCACTCATCTCAAAGGAGCTATTTGACTGATTCAAGAACACACGTATCCTAAGCTTGTTCAGTCATTATAAGAACAGGAATAGTAGGGAAAGCTTACTGAAGCTACTGTATAGCCCCCAATTTTGGATAACCATATGAGGACAGAGTAGTGTTGAAGTCTGGAATAGGTGTCTCTGTGTCATGCTTTGTAAGCAGTCATCTGCACTATCAGAACTGCTCACTGTTATTAATGGTATACAGGACAATGTCAACTGCTTAAATGAGCAAATCCTGAAAGGTCTACTGATGAAACAGCAATGTAAGAAATGAGAGAAGTGTGGTGACCAGGTGAAGGACAGTGGTGGGCATTGTTCTACATATGGGATATGAATACTGGCAAGCCATGGCCACTACCTGTGGATCTAATGCCATTCTGGGTTTGCCTACTAGTGTGGGTTGTTGAGTCCCTATGTGGAGTGTTATGTGTGAGTGTATGTAGGCAACACTCATCTGTGACAGAACTGGTGGTAAATAGCACAACCTTCATTAACTAGAGTAACATAGAGAATCTACTAGCTGATAAATTTAGCTGCAATTTCACCCCACACTCCTTCTCTACTACCCCCCTGTAAAATCCATTCTATTATATCCTCATAACTATCAACAGGGAGTAGGCCCTGGTGTTTTTTATTAATGCCAAAAACATTGCTTCAGAGGGCTGTGACAATATCCTTGGTTGCCCAGGGCCATGACAATATCCTTGGCTGCCTACTAAATAGCCTAAAACATGACCTAGCAGGACCACCTGAGACATTCTTCAACTACAGCCTCAAAACAGGTCACGGGCTAGGTGAATAGAGGGCCACAAAAGTCATCCCTCTTCCTCAGGGTGGACCATCAACTGACCAAAGAAACTACAGACCCATCTGTCTGACAAGTCTAATATGCAAAGCCATGGAATGAATTAGCATGGAAATGATCAACAAAGACAATGGCAACCTACAGACACTTGAGCCATCCCAATTTGTCTTTACAGCCTAGTAAACTCCTTCAACAGAGTCACCAAGGCTATAGATGAGGGGACAATGGTGCATACCACCTACCTTGATCTGGCCAAGGTGTTTAATACAATACCACACTTAGGTATTATTGACAAACACTAAGAACTATGCATAAATCTCTATATAACTCGCTGGATTGCTAGCTCACAGATAGGACCCAAGAAGCCAGTATCGATGAGATCACCTCCACCAGAAGACTGGTCACCAGTGGAGTACCCCAGGGATCTCTGTGTGGCCCACTCCTATTTGCCAGTTGTTTTTCAGAAGTCAAGGCTAACGTCAAAGGCCTCTGTCTATCCAAGTTGGCAGATAACTGTAAATCTATCATAGGTTGCCCCCACGACTACCATATCCTAGAAGAGGGTCTAAGAAAAACAAATGACTGGTGCTAAAGTCATGAATTAAAACCCAACACTAAGAAATGCATTATAATGAAATTTAGGAAATCATCTACCCAAGCTAACTACTCCATTGATAAAACACCACTAAGAGCTGACCCAGTAGTTACAGATCTTTGAACATATGTAGACAATAATCTGGCCTTAGACCAGCACATAGCCAAGATAGTAAGAAAATCATTCTATGTCACCCAGCTTACAAGCAAGAGTATGGTATTCAGGTCAGAGGAAGTTACAGTACCACTCTATTCAGCCCTTAAGAGACCCATCGTTGAGTACAATGCCTCCTTTGGCATGTACCAGACCTGGCACTTGCAACAACTGGAAAGCAATCAAAGGCTCCTTACCAGGAGAATCCAGGGTATAAATACCTTTCCTAAAAAGATTTCCTTATGGCCCTGTCTCTGTACTCAGTTTCCTATAGGTTACTAATAGGCAATCTATGCCTAGCATCTTTAAATTTTTCTCTGATGGATCTCTTGCACATCTGCAAAACAAACAGCACCAGAAAGACTAGATGCAAGGACCTAATCTTTGCCTGCAGCATTAATAGAATATATGCTGTAGTGAATGATATGTGTCTCAAAGGATCCCCCCACACTATGGAATCAGCTAGCGAATGATGTGTGTCTCAAAGGACCCCCACACACTATGGAATAAGCTAGCAAATGATATGTGTCTCAAAGGTTCCCCCCACACTATGGAATAAGCTAGCGAATGATCGGTGTCTCAAAGGATCCTCCCACACTATGGAATAAGCTAGCACATGAAGTGTGTCTCAAAGGATTCCCCCCACACTATGGAATAAGCTAGCGAATGATGTGTGACTCAAAGAATCCCCCCACACTATGGAATAAGCTCATCATCTACATAAAGCAAAGTTCATCCCCCTGACCCTATTTAAAAGAAACCTTGGTCACTGGATGTGAAATGACAAATTCACCCCTGGTCTGCATGTCTTTGATGGACAGAGGTTGACAGTAATCAAATTAATCCCCAACTAACACACACACACACACACACACACACACACACACACACACACACACACACACACACACACACACACACACACACACAAAACCCTTAGCTACCCCTTTATTAACATACCCCACAATATAGGTATCCAAGGAACTCAGGGGCAAAACTGGGTGGGTTGCATGACTAGGCTTGTAAAGATCTTGGTGGTCATTAGTTTAGTATAAACCTATGAACTTATGAACCTAAGTGTGTGTGGTAATGTATGCAGGTTGCTACTAATAAAGGTTGTTGTTTGACTACTGTGATGTAGAAGCCAAGATATTCACAACTGGATAACAATCATACATCTTCCTGTACCACTGTAATGAACTCCAGGTCTTTCAGCACATACCTGTAGTATGCTGAAGCATCTTGCATTCTGGACCATACACTGACAGTCACTGGCATAATTGGTTTCTATGGACAGTGTCACCTACAACTCATTCATTTAGCTTCCCTTGTGGGCATTGCACTACTTATCAATACAGCTGGAAAATTAGCATATGTGTTTTTAGTGAAATGCTGTGATTCTTGGGTTCAGTTAGTGTGCTACACAGGTTCCAAAAGTGTTTTTACAACTTGTATGCATTGGAGGTAATAGCTGTTAAGTGGTTCAGTCATTTGGTTTGTACGGTACGTCTTGACGTGAGGTCTTACTACACTGTTAGTGTAAATGTTGTTGGAATCCTCATTACCTCATCTTCCGGTACTAAGATATGTATTGTTCTATGTCTGCAATTGCATGGATGCCACTTAGGGAGATCCCGTTTCTGGTCTTGGGTTGAAACTCTGGCCTTGCTATCCTGTTTTACCATTAATATGTCATGTTCTAAGTGTCATCTGGGCAATTGTTTCAGGTTATTAGTTATTCTGTGTATGCACTGTATTGCTATAATTATTACCTACGTACAAGAGTTAAATCTTTTGGACCTTCTTGTTTTCTGTCCACGTGATCAATCATAATAATTTTGAGCTACCACCATATGAGCTGACAAAATCTGAGTCACTTATCATAAGGTATCATGGCTCGCAGGGTTGCGTGTGCATGAGCTTTCCCATCCCATGCAGCTGTGACTCAAGCAAGCAGCACTCACACACGTCTCAACCTGCACACACTAAAAATAGAAACAAAAGCCCCTGGAAAGTATGAAAATCCAGCCAAGAGTATGGACATCTAATTATCATAACATTTAAATACCACATAGCACATAACTTTCTACTTCCAGAAGGAATGTCAGATAATATTAAAAACCGTTAAAAAAACAAAGAATGACAAGAAAGATGGAAAATATAAGCACATTATCAAAGCAACAGTGTAAAATCTGTAGACTTTAATGAACTGCATTCCAAAATTCTCCCTTATGAGGTCATTTATTTCTGCCTCGGAAAAAGGGAGATGTAAGTTGTGTGTCCTCTTTTTTAAGTTATTGTTGCCTCTAATATGTCATCATTGTACTATGTTTTTTCTGTGTAGCAGACAGCTTCAAAACTAAGATATGATCACTGGGGATTCAGAAAATTGTGTGAATGGGAAAATCAAGACTCAAATAAGGGACATATCTAAAAAAATTGGGACATCCTATGCAGGGGTAAATTAGGCCTGAAAATAGGAATGTTTCTTCAAAATAGGAATAGTTGAAAGGTGTAGTGCACATTATGTCAGGAACGTATCACTTTAAGCATCTAGCAGCATGTCTAGTACAATTCTAATCATCCTATTACTAATGTAAGATACAGTCAGAACATGCGATTGTGATACCAGTAGGTTACTATACTCACAGTCAGAACGTGCGATTGTGATACCAATAGGTTACTATGCTCATCAACAGTACAGCATAAAATACCATTACAAGAGTCTCCATCATGGCTCTTTTGACGGGTAGACCATTCTGTTCATGAATGTACACCGAATTCCATTGTGCTATTCAGTGAGTGTTAGATTTCAAAGTGCTTATTCAAAAGACAATAAAGCAAACTTCCATAAGCAGTATGGTAATTTACCCATTATCTATAACAGATTTCTCACTTTCAATATAAATATCACGTAGAGTTTCACCCTGAAGATAGCAAATAGAGATTTAAAATATTTTAGTTAACAAAATGTAAATAAACTACTTCTGCTGCTGTTATAAAGAAAGAGGTTATATTGTGCATTTTAACATTACTGCTGAACAAAGTTGACAAAAACATATGAACATAATGCAGATAACATTAATGTTTGCCAAGGACTTGAGACTATAACAGTACTGTAAGTGGAATCGGTCATTTACATGGACAGTTTTTCAGTTAAAAATGTCAGAAAATGGTTTCCATGCAACAGCAGCAAAATAACCAAGAAACAGAATCTAAAGTCCTTGAAATTGTTTGTAAGACAGCAAGCACAGAGAAAGCACTTCTGCGATATTTCACATCCGGGGCACAGAGAAAGCACTTCTGCGATATTTCACATCCGGGGTATAGCACTTATAGAATTCATGCACTGGACTTCGGATGGTGCAATATCGGAGCCAGTACACTTAATAAGCGTTGATACAGGCACACAGCTGAGGGAACAGGGGACCATACAAGCATCATATTTTTTTTACTTCATGTTAATGTCAGTTTCTTTCTTCTGATAATTATCTTATGATGTGTGCACTTGAACATATTGCTGAGGTTTGAAGATAATAAAAGCTAAATATTTTTTCTGATTTCATACTGCAGATTATTCAGAAGAAATATATTTCATCTTAAAATCACTACTAAAAGAGCTTATCTCACTGAACATATACTATCTTGCAGACTGTATTATACCCAGCAAACTAATGTCTGTGCTGCACAGACATTATCTGTAAGATTATCCTTTTCAGATTTCTTGGACATATACTGATAAATTAACAATGCTGTTTGTTTAAATTGCTTTTAATATATGAATATTAATCTACAATGTCTGATGTTTTACTTTAAACAAATTACAGTGAATGGCTTATAAGTCAGTTTGACTGAGAGGGACATACTCCGAATTCTTTTAGAAGAAAGTAGGGAAATGAACCTTCTGTATTTGATTCTACAATTAGACAATAGATGGTCAGATGGTACTCTCTGAAGTGTTAGGCATGATTTATTTAATTTTATTTTCTTAGTCATGTATACATGCGTTTATGCATGTATGTATGTATGTAGATAGGTAGGTAGGCATGTATGTGTTCAATCATTTATTCATTTATTCTTTGTAGACCAGGTTAGTCTCACTAGGCCAGTGGCCTCTTTTCAGGTGGATACCCAAGGTAGTATTCGTACTGACTAGGAAAAATTTGGCCAAGACACTACAGAACTTCAGTAACCATTTAAAATGTTGGGCCCAGCTAGAATGAGCTCCCAAACACAGAGACTGAATGGCAAAAAAAGGACTTACATATACCAAGTCCAAGATGGCTTTTTCCTGGAATATTTCCTTTTCTCCAACTATGATGATCTTGAAGTTGGTATATGTAAGTTTGTGGGAGTATGTCTCCCACACTGGGGAGTATGAAAGAGGGCTTGCTCCCTGCAAAAAAGAAGTTTTAAGGAGGAGAGCAATGTTGGAGATCTGCTGTTCTCCTGAGTTTCTGTCTTTTTTTTTTTTTTTGGTTTGTCGTCACTTGGCATTTCGAGTGCCAACATTTCAGTAGGGAGCCAGGAACTTCCTATGCTTTTTTTGATAATTGTCATAGGATGTTTTACATCCACCTGAACTATTACCAACTCAGGCAGATGGGGCCTTAGTTTAACATGTCATCCAAAGGACAGATCCAGTGGTTATCTCTGAAGTACCCTTACCCTGTGAATTGGTTTTCATCATGCTACAATGACCCACTTGTAAATACAGTCCACCATTAAAGTACAGTGAAATAACATTACATACTCATTCTTTGGTTATTTATTTGTTTTCATTGGGTAGCTGAGTGGATACAAAATCCTATTCAGCCACAATCCAGGCCAGGGTAAGTTGCATGGAATAAATAATGCCACGTACAACAAAGAATGCAGAAGTGGACAATTTGCATGGGATGTCCATGACAGAGTTACGGTAGAACAGTATTGGTTATAGTAACACAGTATTGGAAGGGGAGATGTTCAGAACAGGTCTATATAAAAAGAAACAATTGTGCTCCTCTATCTATTCAATAATAATGTGCCTATTAAGCTTACTATTTACATATTATCCCTGTTGCACTGACAGCAGGTTGAAGCCAAATAATTTTTTTCATGTCTTAGCGCCTGCGGATGTTGAATCCAACTTGTAGACACAGTTTCAGGAAAGGAGTTTCACGAACTGATAAATCAAAAAATGCCCTTATAGTACTTAGGACTTCTTAGTCTTGTATTTGTATTGGATAATGAAAAGATGTGACCTTCGCCATTCAGGTTAACAGAGAGAGGGATAGCTGCAGTAATCCATATATATAATAGTGTGAAAGTAAGAGATTCCAGTAGCAAGGAAATACTAGTTGTTACTGCAAAGCAAGGTGATACTGTACATGCGTACCCCACTGGGCGGTTCTCAAACAGATGTGGGTGTCTTGTGAGTGTTCACCCTTTTCCTCAAAGTAGTGTGATCTTGGAGTTGGTATATTTAATTTCAGGGGGTGTGGGAGGTGCAGGGGGCAGCTCCCCTTGTAAAAATGTAAAAAAAAAAAACATTATGGTCCCGGACTGTTGGGCGGAGCATGTGATCTAGGCGAGCCTTGCTACTGCACACCCAGTGGGGTACGCATGTAAAGCATAACCCAAAGCAAGGTATCTCCTGTGACATCATGCAATTGTGTGCTTGCTGAGGAGAGAGGGAGATAAACAGATGTATTTCAACTTGTAGCTTTATCGTGGGTATGAATGAGAGCAAATACTGGAAGATCGTATTGCAGTTCTACCAAAAGTAGATGAATCCCTTCCAGTTCTACCAAAAGTAGATTAATCCCCAGTAATTTTCTTGCTTAAAAGGTTAATAAATTGGTAAATTTATAATAGATAGTGATCTGTTTAACCTCTCTGTCTGAACTCATTTTAGCATGGTGTTAAAAAGAAAGAGCTCAGTCCAATAGCATTCCTTTAATGCAAGGTTGTCATGTTGCCTTTGATCACATGTTATCATTAGCTTTTATAATTTTCCAGCTAAAAGAAGAATTATCAAATGTTTTTGAATTCATTTAACAGACCTTGACAGAGTGGCTGGATTTGCCAGTGTTAAGAAGAAGAAGAGCATCACCTGTGTGCATGGTTAGCCGAATCAGGAGGATAGCATGAATTAAGACATCGATAAAGAGAAAGGGAAGCAGAAGCCCTAACACTGACCCCTCTTGTAGTCCCACATTAAAGAATCCTACGTCAGCAGATACTGATTCTGAGTCTGTAGGCTGATACGTAATTCCAAAACTGTCTGAGGATTTGTTCTCAAAACGATGTTGCTTAATTTCAAGTAATAGCAATTGGTGGTCATTTAACTTAAATGCCCTCTTCATATCTATGAATATAGCAGCATATGGGAGACCCTTCTGTGTGCTTTGAATATGGTGTCGTTTGCACTGTATTTAACTATGAGGAGTTGTATCCATTTCTAAATCCATGCTGGTATTGGCAGAGTAGACAATGTTTACTAGCATGCTCAAGCATGTTGCTGTAAATTATTCTTTCAAAGTGATTAGTAAAGGTTCAAAGGTTTTGTGCTGAGACATAATACTGCAGTATATTTGTTAAGGAAAACTTGGAGACAGCTATAATTGCAATATGGCTAAATGACGGAAAAGGATGCCTGTTAAATGGGGCAGTTAAAAGTGTGTACTAATGGCTGAGTTATTTTAAGTGCTACATATTCTGTTCTAGGGCAGCTGTTTGGAGATTACCTGTTTCAGTGGCTATTTCTCTGAAGTCAAAGGAGCTGTAAGATAAGATTACCTTTGTTTAGCTGCTAAATGGCTGATTTGAATTTAAACTAGAATGTCAACTAGGGGACTTGACTATTCTAATATCTTCCTTATTTTCCTGGACACTGATAGCTTTTTTCACTGGCTCACCCTTAGTTCTATAATTGATTTGCAGACCAATGTGGAGTTGTTACATAGGACTTAATTTTTTTTTCATAATAAACTGTGATTTAAGAGTACCAAGTGATAGCCCACAAAGTATTTAAAAATTAAATATGTTAGGAGTTATCCTGGTCCTGGGGAGTTTATTTTTCCTGTCTTCCAAGCCCTTTATTTTTCTTTCAGCTGACCTTTGAGAGCTTAAAGAATGAAATAACCTTGGTGGTAGTGCCTTTTAATCTTTCTAGTCTGGTAAGAAAAAATCTTATTGTATATAGTGGTAAGCAGGTTGAGGAAGAACCTCCAGGTTGGTATTGTTTTCTTTTTTTGAATCTGTATAAGGTACTGCCTGGTTCAAATGACAGAGGTATTTCTTTGCTTTCAGGGACATTTCTTCCTGTCACAAAGCTTGGTTGGAACCTTATAGGTTTGTAGGTACTTGCTAGACTATTGATTTGTGAATATCTTTAAGAAGCCTAGACTTACATTCACCTAGTAGTTTTTAGTCCTTGTATTTTGCATATAAATAACCAGAGACAGGCAAAACAAGGACATGTTGGGACATTCCCTTGTTGCCCTTATCCATGAAGTACATGGGTGCTAAACTGGGGAAGAATTTGCATTTTCTCATCCATCTATCCACATTATGTTTGAATAGAGTAAAAGAAGTACTATGCTCTATGTGGAGTGGAAGACAGCTC
Organism: Protopterus annectens; assembly: GCF_019279795.1. Lineage (NCBI taxonomy): Eukaryota > Metazoa > Chordata > Ceratodontiformes > Protopteridae > Protopterus > Protopterus annectens. The sequence goes on from NC_056746.1 coordinate 1,239,572,316, forward strand.
CCTAGAAGAGGTATTCTCTGTGAGACATAACTATTCCTCCAACATGTACCATTTATATTTCAAAAGAGATTGAGATACCTTGAGCAGATGTTCATGTCACCGTTGGACTTATGAATATGTAATAGGTCTGACTGGATAGGGTCTGTTAAGACTCTATACGTGCAGCAGAGGTTACCTCTTTGTAGCCTTTACAGTACTTAGAAGAGGGGCAAGGCTTTGAAGTGGTCTACATAGTTTTTCTGATTTAGGATATTTTTTGTGTGAAAGCATTGTGGTCTCTCCAGTTATATTTGGACAGGTATATACCATAAGGGGTATTATATTCAGTGATCTGTCTGATGATAGCGGATTACAGTGGAATGATTACATCTCTAGAACTGGATGTTATACCTTTGGATATAAGCTGTGCAATGAAAGAGGACCTCCTTATGACAGTGGATAAGTGGTGATCAAAGACAAATTTTTGTTGATATAGGTTCCCAGATTCCTGATAATGAGATTAACTTTCAGTGGTATATTGTCAAAGTGATAGTTACAAGGTAAGTCATGCTTGCTGAAGGATATGATTATACATTTCTTGACATTTGACTTTACTCCATTGTTTTGACACCAGCTGTTTATTTGTGAAAAGCCCTCTTCAAAGATGTTGGTGTTGTCTTGGGAATTTATGATGGCACATTTGGTCAGCCACAAACCCTTAACACTCACAGCAAACCTTACAGGACCCACCACGTTGTCCTCTGAGAAGTAAATACCAAAGAGGTCTGATCCAAGGACTAAGCCCTGGGGTACACCATTAGTGACAGATCTTTTGGAGAAAGTGTAGTCTCTTACCCAAATTTCCTGGGTCCATGTGAATCAGTTTGCCATCCAACAAGTTACATAGGACTTAGAATTTGTTGGTTTAATTACCTATGATACCTAAATATGGGATGGTGTTCATGTCTATGTGAGGTCTAGATATGTGGTGAAATGATTTATCCTCATTCATTGCTTCAGTAACCCTCCTGAAGAAGTCAACAAGGTTAAGTAGGCAGGAGCTGCCCTTAACAAATTTGAACTGACCTGGTTTGAGAGTTTGTAGATTACCTATTTAATTATTTATTAATTCCATAATGATTCTTTGTATAGCCTTACAAATTAAGCTGATCAGACTCACGGGTTTATAATTACCTGGTTCCATTGACATCACACCTTTGTGCAAGAGGATGAATGTTGCTGTTCTCCATTAATATGGCACAAAGTCTTTGGAGGCTGATATTGTTGAAACACTATAGGAGGTTTTAAAATTCATACTCATGCAGACCAGTAGGCAGTCCAGTATGTTATCCAGCCCTATCAAATTAGATTGATTTGCCTTGGAGAGCACATTATAGACTTATTCTTAAGGGACTGGGTGGGGGGGGTAGCTGCAGGTATCTGACCTGGGGATATAGGCGGGAAGAGCAGGTGAAGTTTGAACTAAATTTGTCTACTAGTAAATTGGCGATGTCATCTGGATCTGAGTATGTGATATCATTTACTATTAGCTCTGTGCAGTGCTGGGTATTGTTTCTGAGATTTATAACATATTTAAAGATGGCTTTTTGATTATCCGTCACCTGGATATTTTTACTTCATACCTGGCTTTGGTTGATTTGATAAGGGCCCTGAGCTCCTTTTTTAAGTTTAGCAACAGAGTTCTTGGCATCTTCATGGTTAAATTTATTGTTGCATGTAGTGAGTTATGATGCTGCAATGTCCAATTGACATAAACTAAAAGAGCATGGAATAAGATATCTCAGAGATTGGGTTCACAATGATCAATCAACAACTTTTTAATAAAATACTGATCAAAGAAAGTCTGCAAAAAGTATTGGCAATCCTCAGAGTAAGCTTATTTTTACAGGGGGTATGTTGCCCTGAACACCTCGCACTCTCCCAAACTTAAGTATACCTACTCTGAGATCACAAAACAGTAAAGTGAAAAACTTCACTGTCTATAAATGTTTTGCCCAAATTTCTTTGCTTGATCTGCACTGAGTGTTGAACAACTAACATGTTACCCTAAGATTGTGGCATTTATTCCCCCCAGTTCAAGGTACAGTGATCTTGACGTTAGTATATATAAGGGACATCATAAAAAAAAAAAAAAACAGAAACTACAATTTCTATATTAAAATTTATGGTCTCAGACTTATTTGGAAGTCTACTACAAGGTCTTCAACTTTGTGCCTTTGACATTATGTGGTTAGCAAAATGATAGTAAACATATATGTATTTACAAATGTATATACATATGCATACACATATATATGTTTACTATTACATTCCCAAAACTGTTTCAGTCAACTTGTCAAAACATCGACCCGGAAAGATGAATCTGTACCATCAAATAGGCAGCAAACTCGAAATGGATTACATCAACTCCTGGAGTTTGATGTATTCGACATAGCAGGAGGTTAAATAAGTCACCCATGCTATGCATCTTCCTGTACCTTGACTTTCCAGAGTCAATGATATGTGGATTTTATTATTTTGCAGGGGGACAAGCCCCCCCATGCACCCCCACGACCCCCTGCAAATTATACACACCAACTCTGAAATCGCACTACAGTTAGGAAATGGGTTAATTCCCTGTTCCTCACTGATCTGCGATCTCCGTACACAATGTCAAACTCAGAAAATCGAACTAGACTACACATTCTCTGTAGTGTAGTTGATGTTTTCTGGTTCTGCATTCTGCCCACTTGAAAACTGCCTTTTGAACACATGCTGGTCAACCGAAGCAGTTTCGGAAATCTAATAGTAAACAATACTGTATATATATTATGCATTATTCAAATTAAAATGATCACACCTATTGTAATGATGAAGGTCATGGATGTTACTGCAGCAAAACTCACTAGTTAGGCCAGATAATGATCCATGTGCTACAAATAATTATGCTGTGGTATCTCTGACCATAACTCATTTGTTAAATGTTCTTGAAATGGATTTCAACATTGAACTCGTCAGCGATGCTCCACTCCACTCTCATGGGGAATTTCCTGACATCCATGTGTCAGACATAACAAGTTGATCTTCATCAGAGACCTGATCATAATTCCCTGTGTCCAATGTCTCCTTGATTTTGTCAGTACCAACTCTCTTGATCAAATTGCCAGTCCTTCTCCTAGAGATCCTACTATTCTAAGTATTTTCCTCACAATCATGGAGCCCTCTTGCACCCTGAATCTCCACCTCCTCTTTCTCCTCTGTAGTTAAATCTTGACACAAATCTACTATTTTTCCCTTAAAATTATGGTATCTATTTACAAATACTACTGTCTTTATCGGTTTCATAAAAGCAGCTCAAAGATGACCTAAATAAATTCCAAAGTACTCATCTACATATCAACCCCATCGTCAGAACTGCAACTTGCACCTTCAGCTTCTACTGACATCTAAATTGTTGAAATGTGGTGTCCATTTATATCTGCTCCAAATGTAGTGCTGAAATGTTCATACCATTTCAATAAATTGTTTAGCAAAGTAAGGGAAATAATCAGTTCATTCAATAAATCCTCCTACCTCAAAAAAAAACAAACAAAAAAATAAATAAATAAATAAAAAACACAATGAAACAGGTTAGGAACATTTTTAAATGTTCTATTAAAATTCTGAAGATGAGTCTGCACTCAGTAGTCACTCCCAACAAAAAAGACTATAAATCCTTCCTCAACTATGCCAGGATGCTAAACAGTAACACCCAACCATGCACTCAGCTTGTCTGTACTACTCACCTGTATCCCAAGGAAAGAGCTAATGTCCGAGCAGATAAATTCAGGTTCAACTTTACTGCACACATTGACTCAGTTATCCTTCAAGTGGCAAAATCCCCACCCATAAAAATGACCATAGACTGAATTCTATAAGCCCAACCCAAACCTAAAAACAGTACTCCTGTAGGACCTGATGACATCCTGGTAGTTATTAGTGCTAAATAAAACCTAGTCGATCCTCTTCCTAATATTTTTAATCTCAGATTCTTTTCATGTCACATACATGATGCTTGGAGAACTGCCATTATGATCTCACTACACAAGGGTGGCCTTACCACCTATAATCCAACCAGTCATGTATCATATCCAGTCTAATTTATTGCAGACATAGGTGACCTGGCATTTACTCCAAACCAGTCCAATTTTGTTTAGAGCATATCTTGTCTCCTTAACCTTGAAAACATCTTTTAAAATGTCACTGAAGGTATTTATTACCGTCACTAAATTCACACTGGTTATCTTGATCTTGCCAAAGCCTTTGATTCTATCACCCTGGTTATCTTAAGCTTGTTAAAGCCTTTGATTCTATCACCCATGAAGGTAAGCTTACTAGTTTAATATATATTTCTGCATGGTCTGTTGGACACCTAGTTGGTTGGTTGTCCGAAGAAGCCATGTAGTGAAAGTTGCAAGAGCATCCTCAGAACATAAAAATGCTACCAGTTATGTCTTCTCTTTTGCATCTGTTTCTCAGATATCCAACCTGACGTTCCAGGCTTGTGGTTATCTAAATGTATTGAGACTGCAAACTGTGAACAACTCTCACCTCAACTTCCAACACACTGTTCTTCCCACAAGGGCTTTATTATGCTATCTATTGATGTACTAACAGTTGTCCTAAGCTAAGTAATGTAGTGAGATTCAGTCTGATAAAAGAAATCCCCGCATCCAATGATATAAATAACATACTTCTCCAAATGGGTACTATTATCAAGGATTTGGACACCTAACCTGGCAGGTTAACATCGTTTATCCATCATGTCTTCATAACAGTTCAGAAATCTTTCTATCTGACCCACCAAATTATGAAGGCATCTTCTCTACAGCAAAAGACGTCTTAATTCCACTGCACTGTACTTATATCTCATAAAGCCCATCATTTAATATAATGGTCCTTCAGCATTTATCGTCCTAAGCATATTACTGAATTTGAAAGGTCTCAGAAATTCTTGACTAGTAGGATCACGGACCCCAAATCCCTGAGTTACCCAGATAGACTGGTAACCTGCTCCTTACACTAAATCTGTAAATGAGTACCTCATGTTTTTCTTTGCCTTGGTTTTACAGTCATGTAAGACGCTCCCCTGTTTGACATCTTTCTCGTCTGCAGAGCCAATGGGGTCTCAAACACCAGTATGAAGGATCTTAAGCTACATCAACAAACAAATAAGACTATTTAGTAGGATAGGTACCTAACCCAACATATTCCATACCTGTGGGACTTGCTCCTCCTACATGGCAAACAGAGCAGTCCTCTGACCACTTCCAAAGTTAATCTCAGTAACTGGATGGACACTCATAAATTCTCTCCTCTGAGTAATCCTGTGTAGCCCTTTTAGGTAAAGGAGCAGATTACAAAAGATTAGTCCAGATAAAATCACTTTAGCTAATAGATCTAGGAGACCTCTCTCTCTGATATCCTCCCTATGGGAACAATAAAGGTGTCCTGTTGAAGTTTCAAGTAGTTTATTCAGTTAAGTAGGTAGATGGGCAAGTGTTTATTAGAACAAGAACACTCATCCATCTACCTACTTAACTGAATAAACTACTCAGAGTTAAGTGGGATAAGTTAATTCTCTCCATAGAGCAAGGTGGTTTAGGATTATCGCATTAGTTTGGATGCTTTGGAGCTACGCAGTTAAGGCTCACATACATAACACAAGCAGAAATGTATAAGTGAAAGTAAAAAGGAATGATGATAAAATAGTCATGGGTGGGGGTTCGAGTTTGAGAAATAAGAGAAATAAGGAGATAGTAGGAATGTGGCTGCAGGTCCTGAAGGAGAAGAATAAAAACCATAAAGAATATATTCATAAAGTACCAGAAAGTACTCCAAGAAGTAAGCCAATGTGGTAATGAAGAAAAGAGGTTTAGCCAATAAGCATGACTGTAAGTAGAGATATAGGAAGTAGGCAAGAGGGGGTCTGCTATTTACTGGAGAAAATTAACAAAGGAACCAAGGTATTGGGAGCAAATAACTAGAGAGGGAAATCTAATGGAGTAGGATGAGGCCAAACAATCATTTGGATCACATGTTAGAGACTATCTTCCCTACCACAGTTTAATATCAGAGAATAAGCAAAGACGAAGGAATAAGAGAATGTTAAGTGAAAGACCATCTCTGTTATAGTTCTTAGCTGAGTCTAGAACAGAAGGAACTGTTAAAAATGGGTATTTAGTAGGGCACATAAAACATTGCACAATAACTTTAACAATCAATCAGAGGAGGTTACACAATATTGGGAAGAAAGACTAGACAGGCAATTTGCATTGGTACGATGGGAGAACATCGGTATGACCTTCAAGGTAAGCAGCAAAATCCATAAGGTTTAGAATGTTTGCTCTTAAGTATTTGGATGGATATTTTTATACCCTAAACAGACTTCAGAGAATTATTTTCCTTGGGTAGACAGTACATGGTGGCGGTATGATGAGAAAGAGAAAGAAAGAGAGACAAAAGCAGGAACATATTTTTGGGACATGTAACAAGTTGTTAGACTTTAAAACCTCACTTCAGAGTACTTTGTCACAAATGTTGGAGGAGCAATTGGTTGTAATGAAATATTTTTTTCTTCTGAGCTGGGAAACAGGATCTGAGTTGCTTAGACATAATAAGGCCTTAATAATGTTAATGCTGTTTGGCTGCTAAAAAAGCAATTGCTAGAAATTAGAAATCAAAATCTAAACCAAAAGCAATTGAAGTATTGAATATTGTAAAAGAGATAAAAGAACTGGAGTTGAGATCTTTAGAAAAGAGAAGGAACAGATTACATAGAAGTAAAGTGGAATGTGTGGGACAACCCATGCAGAATAATGTTCAGGAGGAGGAAGAGTAAGGTAAGGGCATGCAAGAAATGAGCAATTTATGTAATGTTGGAGTGATGATTATTGTTTAAAAAGATATACTGCATGAAAAAAAATTAGAAACATCAATTGTACCTATGTCAGTGTTGAAAATGTGATTCAAAAGAGATGTTTAAAATGGTTGTAGAGACTGTTTACATAGCATCACCTCTGAAACCATGAACCTACAAAAAAAAAAATTTCATGCAGTTGCATTAATTACATTGAGGGCTTTACTGTGAATCTAGTGAATGAATGGTAGGCTTGAAAGCATATCTGTTGAATGATTTTATACATGCATTTATAATTAATATGACTGTGGATTGTACTTATGTTGATACTTTATTTCAACCTTATTAAATTTTTGTTGAAAATAAATACAGCTTCTTGCCAAGACCACAGTTAAAAAGGCTGTTTATATCAAATGTTTTCCTACATTCACAATGTCAAGGAAATGTACATGTTTTCTGATGTTATGGATCGAATTTGCTACACCCATGCCAACTGGAGGAAGGATGAAATGTGGATTCTGGCTACCCTTCTTTAAGGCCACTGAAATTAAAAGTGGCAGGAAAAACTGACTGGATTCAGTAGGTCAGTTGATGTGTGATACAGGTACTACTATGACTGAATAAAGGCCTGAAACAATGACAGTGTCCTGTGAATTTCTATGAAGCCTGTTTGAATGCTGGCCAACATCTCTGGTCTGGACAGAACCCTAACCTTTCTCAAAATGCTAAACCAGAGCAAGAACACTAAAAGAAAGCTTTGGTGCATAATGAGTTTATAATAGTAGGATTTCTGGTTCTAATGATCCCTCAAAGAAATGCTAAAGGATACATAAAGAGATATAATATCTAAGACATTATGGAGAATCCTAGCAGAAACTTAAGGGAAAAAATACTGAATGACGATACTTCCCCAGGGATATTTAAATGCTGAGATTGTCTGAATCCTAGCTCTAAGCTTGTAAATTTGCAGACTTGATATGGAAAGCACAGCAGCTCTGAGTCTGAAGTCATTAACTTTGCTGTACTGCATGCAACCCTTCCATACCTCTAGTTACTTTGATGAAACTTATTGGACTGAATTAATCTTAGAGTAAGAAAAATGAAACAAAGGTTAACAGACTTCACTCTGGTGCCAGTGTGCCTTTGATTCCATGTTATACATTTCATAATTAGTTAATATTACAAAAGCAAACAGTGCTGGCATTTCAGTACACATGTTCATTCTGCTTTGGTATTTCTCCCTAGAGAACAATGCAGTACTCCTTACTGTAATGTCATTCTAGGGGTGGCACTACATTGGAATGACTAGAAAATGCCATCAGAAACTGAGTTTGATATAAAATCGCATCTGATGTTGTAAATCTTTTATTCATTCCTTACTGACAGGACTTCAGTTCTGTTCTCAAAACCGACACCACTGTTTCCAAGCTCATGCCAGCCAAAAACTCTCAGCTAAGACCTACCCATAATGCCCCTCTCATAGTTACTCCAGATCTTGTTTGCTGCATTCCTCATCAGACGTGCCTAGCCATCTCTCTCAAAGCTAAGTGGAAATTTATGATTTTTTGTGTAGTTTCTCTTCAAACTTTGTCATTTTTTAGTCAGTTTAGCCTTTTCTTACTATCACCTATAACCTGCTTATATTTACTACCCTCTACCTTTGGTAGTTTAATCTCTACCATCGTTGGTACTGTCCCTCTCTCCTGCCTTTGGTAGGCCTTTCTTTACCACTTGTGGTATTTTTAAATACCATTGTTGGTATTCTCTCCTTTCTTTCCCTTGTTGTTGTTTCCTTTAGGATAACCCTTTGTTGCCTGTACTATGTCAAAGTTAAGTTGTGGTTTAAACAGTGTGACAAGTGTGGGTGTAAGATGCCCAACTCGGACGGCCAAGCTCGATGCATTTACTGTTTGGGCATGGACCATATAAATGCTGATTGTGACATTTGTTCTAGTATTAGCAATCGCACTCTAGCAGAGCATAAAAACAAACTAATTCTTAAAGGTTTAATCAAACTGCCTTTTTCAGAGGCTCTATCTGGGTCAGAGGTCTCACTGCCTCCTAAGACCAAGAAACACAAGGAAAAATGGAGTCACTCAGTTCCTACATCTCTGTCAGTTATGGAACAGAGTCAGCTCCATGGTTCTCTGGCACCCTCAGCACAGACCTCTTTGGCATCAGGCCCTGTGTCTTCTCTCTCATTGCCATCACTGACGTTGACTCTTGTTTCGGTTCCAACCTTGGCACGACTAGCTTTAGTGCCATCCTTGGTTCCGACACTGACTTTCACGAACATATCTGCTTCGGCACCATCCCCGGCCACAGTGCCGACAGCTTCTTCAGCTCCACAGACTATGACCTTGGTTCCTAAAGTCAAATATCTCCCAAGAACCAGATACTCTCCAATGTACGACCCTTTTTTGGGGCATTGGTTTAGTCCCTTTCTTGAAAGACCTGATTCTCGTTCAGCAGCCTCCTTTAGATCCACCAGGAGTCTTTCTGAACTAGATGTAGTGAGGGTTGTGGACCAGCTTCTGGCAGCTAGGAGATTGCCCACTCCAGCTAGACCTTCCGTACCCTTTGGTTTGGAATCCTTCACAGCATATTCTCCTGTGACTCCGGTTCCAAGGTTGTCCTTCTCGGTTCTGGGCTCCCATCCTCCTCGGGTAGGCCTGCTTTCCAGTTGATGGAGAGGGTTCTTGCCTCCACAGGCTCGCAGTCAGCATCAATGACATTGGCACCAGAACCCCCCCTCTATCATGCAGCTGTCCCAACCGCCTACTTTGGGATCCCAGGCATGGGAGCCGCAAGAACACCCTTTGAAGGAGCCCTTTTCTCTGGAGTCCTCCTCAGATCTCACTGGGGAGCCACCCCAGAAGAAACAGTGCAAGAGGAAGCACCTTGATTTCCCTGAGGAATCTATCACTGAGGACACTGATTGCGATGAGGGGAAAGGGTCCCCATGGTCTCCCCCAGACGACATCTCATTCAGAGACATTCTTGAAATCCTCAAGCAGCGGGGAGACTGGAAGTCCTCTAATCCTTCTTCTGAGGAATTGGTGTTCTTGCAGGCCTTCCATGCCCGGCCATCTACTTCCTGGGTGACCCCACCTGTTGATGAGCTTCTTAAGATGATCGTGCAGCATGTCTGGAAGGCCCCGGCAAATGTAGAACCTGTACCCCAGAGGCTGGACAAAATTCTATCCACCCCTGAAGACCAGCCCAACTGGTCCAAGCAGTTGATAGTTGATTCCATGGTTGTGGCAGCGGCCACCAAGAGGGAACTAGCAGAAGATAGTTCCACTGTCCATCCTCCGAACAGGGAGTCTCAGGCCATGGACAGACTAGGGAAGCAGACCTATGCTTCAGCAACCTTTGCCATTCGGTCGCTGAACTATCTGGCACACTTCTCCTGCCTCCAAAAAGACCAAAGAGAGGGGTATTGCCTGATGAGGTGCATGACACTGTCACCTCACAGCTAGCTACCCTTGAATCTATCTTGAACTCCTTGATATGTTTGATATCTCACACCACAGAGGGGGCAGCTCGAGCTACCGCATCAGGCATTGTCATGAGACGCCATGCTTGGATGCATTTGTGTGATTTTGCAAACCCCTGTAAATCTTCCTTTGTCAATGCGCCTGTTGACGAATCTGTACTTTTTGGTCCCAAAGTACGAGACACACTAGCACAAAGTGAGAAAGACGGAAAGACCTTGTCTGCTGTGGGCATATGTTTTTCCACCCCCCCCCCCCCCCCAGAGGTCCTACTCCAGGAACCAGAGGGGAGGAAAATTATGGTTCGAGAAATCCCAAGGATCTTTTCGTGACACTCGTGGTGAGCAATCCTCCCCGGGGCAGAAGGGGCAATTCATCTGGAAGATGCTCCTTTCGGGGTAGAGGGGGTCTGCGTAACCAGGGTGCTAGAGATTCCTTCTTTGGCCGACCCTACCAGTGCTCCTGAGCAGTGGTCTGATTGCTTTCCTCTGGAAGCAGTCGGGGGTCATTTTTCTCTGCACCTACCAGCCTGGTAACTTATTACTACCGATGTTTGGGTGCAGAGAATAATATCCAGAGGTCACCAGATACCATTTGATTTAAATCCCAGACCCGTCAAATACATTCCCGATGTGCCACCCAGTCAGATGGAGGTAGCAGCCTTAGAAATAGAAAAGCTGCTAAGAAAAAGAGTCATCCGACCAGTCCCACCAGACCAGAGAGGATCCGGCTTTTACTCGAATTTCTTTTTAGTGTCAAAAAAGACAGGGGACTGGAGACCAATCCTGGATCTAAGCCTATTGAACAAATTTATCAAAACTCAAAAATTCCAGATGATCATGGTACAGTCTATTCTCCCCTTTCTAGGGAGGGATAACTGGATGTTCTCTACAGACCTCCAGGATGCGTATTACCAGATAAAGATGGATCATTGCTCCAGGAGATTTCTCCTCTTCCGGCTGGGAGCCAATCACTACCAGTTCAGGGCACTGCCATTCGGTCTCTTGACAGCCCCCTGAATGTTCACCAAATGTATAGCAGTTGTAGTAGCTCATCTTCGACTACAAGGATTCCAGGTTTTTCCGTATCTAGATGACTGGCTCCTTACCACCCCAATCAGGAATCTCCTAATCTGCAGCCTCTCTTACACTCAAGGCCTCGCTCTCCACTTGGGGATTACAATCAATAAGGACAAGTCTCAAATGTCCTCAACAAAAACACTGGAATTCATTAGAGCAGTTTTTGACACAACATCCTGTCAAGCTTCCCTCCCTCCTCACAAGCTTTTGAAAATAAGACACCAAATTCAAGCACTTCTTTCACAGACCTTGGTACTAGCACTCCTTGTACTGCAACTCTTAGGCTTCATGGCAGCTGCCATTACTCTAGTATCACTGGCGACATTGCACATGAAAATACTACAGTGGCTCCTCTCTTCACAATGGTCGATCTTAACTCACCCACTCAACCACATGAAATGTCTTACAAACCTTTGCAAGAAAAAAATGCCATGGTGGATGAAGTCAGAATCAAATCTTTGGTGTCGACCATTTTGTCTCCCCCAGGCCACGGTGACACGGACGCTTCCCTGTTATGGTGGGGGGTGGGCATTTCTAGGGAAAGACAGTCCAAGGCACCTGGTCCCCCATGGAGGCCAATTTGCACATAAATGTCCTGTAACTGAGGGCAGTTCTCTTAGCGTTGCAAGCGTTCCATACATCCCTCCCTTCTGGGACCATTGCAATTCATTCGGACAGCATGTCAGTCGTCTGGTATATCAACAAGCAAGGCAGAACCTGGTCTTACCCCTTGTGTCGGGAAGCCATGAGAATTTGGCACTGGGAGATAGCTTCCAACTGCTTTCTTATAGCAACGCACATTCCCGGGAGTTCCAACCTTATTGCGGACAACCTGAGCAGGAACATCCTGATGCCTCACGAGTGGTCCCTCAGTCCTGTAATAGCGGATCAGATTTTCCACTGCTGGGGCAAGCCTTGCTGTGATCTGTTTGCTTCCCCCTTAAACAAAAAATGCAGAGGCTACTTTGCCCTGATACCCACTCAGGGGGAACCCCAGAGGGATGCTCTAATGCACAATTGGCTCCCAGGTCTACTGTATGCCTTTCCCCCATTTCCCCTCATCCCAAAATTTCTCCAGAAAGCTCAAAGGTTGAGAAGCAAAATGATCTCCATTGCCACTTATTGGCCCCGTCAAGTCTGGTTCCTGTTCCTATGGTCTCATCTGATTCACAGTCCGTGGATCCTGGATCATTCCCAAGGTCTGCTATCTCATCCTCAGGGACTGATTCTCCCTAACCGTCACAGCCTCAAGCTCACAGCTTGGTTCCTCCACTTCCAGCGATTGCTAGGCTGCCTGATATCTCATCTCCCATCTATGAAATTCTTCTGGCTTCACACAAACCTTCTACCTGGAAAATTTATTCTAGTAAATGGACTAGGTTCTCTATTTGGGCCAAAGATCAGAACTTAGATCCTTTCTCTATGCCTATTCAAAAGATCCTACAATACCTGACGACTCTTCTACATGCAGGAGCCTCAGCATCGGCAATCACTGTACATTTAGCAGCTATCAAAAATTTTCATAATGGATTTAATAATTCTTCTGTTATGTCGAACCGCCTGTGCAACACTTTTTTGAAAGGAGTATTACATGTTAAACCTCCTGTCAAGCCCCTCATAGAACCCTGGGACTTGACCTTGGTACTTCACTCACTAACAGGCCCTCCTTTTGAGCCTTTTGATTCTTGTGATATAAAGTTTTTGTTATGGAAGACTCTACTTCTAGTAGCACTTACCTCAGCGAGAAGTGTATCTGAGTTGCAGGCCTTGAGTATCAAAAGACCTTACTTGAACTTCCACAGGGATAGAGTGTCCCTTTGTACTGACCCTTCTTTCTTGCCCATTTCTGGATTTTCCATTAACCAAACTATTGACCTGCCAGTTTTCTTCCCTCAGCATTCAAACAGAGGGGAGTACCTTTTGCACACGCTTGATGTGCATCACCAGCTTCATTGTTATTTGGACAGGACTAAATCTCTCAGGAAAATGGATCAGTTGTTTGTGGCCTTTGCAGGACCCAGGTTGGGTAAACCTGTCTACAAAGTGACTCTATCCTCCTGGCTTAGAAACATCATTGCCTTTATCTACCAACAGAATAAGCTATCCTTACCTTCCAGAATAAAGGCTCCTTCTACTAGATTGATGGCTACTTCGATAGCTTTTCATTCCAGAGACTCTATGGATGATATCTGCGCAGCAGCCACTTGGGCAAGACCTCCAATGTTTATCTATCATTACAAATTGGATTTGGACTCCAGGGGATGAGCATCTTTTGGTTCTATGGTGCTCAGGAATATCCTTCCTTAGGGCCACCAAGGAATCAAGTAGCTGGGGACTCAGTCCTATCAGTAAGGAATGAATCAAGATTTACAACATCAGATAAAGAAGTTATGTCTTACCATAATGTTCCATCTGTGCTGTAGATCTTCATTCATTCATTACTTCCCACCCTCCTTCCCCCTGCCTGGACTCCTGGTGGACTTTAGGACCTCCTGGTTAGGGTAATTGCTCAGACAGAGCCTCCTACTGTTTTTCTCTTACCATCTCTATTATATAGGGGCGGGCAAACTCGATCTGGAGTAACTATGAGGGGAGCATTATGTGTAGGTCTTAGCTGAGAGTTTTTGGCTGGCGTGAGCTTGGAAATGGCCATGTTGGTTCCGAGGACGGAACCAAAGTCCTATCAGTAATGAATGAATAAAGATTTACAACACAAATGGAACATTATGTTAAGACATAAATTCTTTTTTCTTAACCCTAACCTCCCCATATTAATAACAATCATTTCTGACATCAAGCCAGTTTCATGAGTAGGTATTTGACCATTTAATGAATTGGGCAGCATGTTTGACTCAGAGATGAGATCTTTTTCCCTCAGATCCAGTCCTGATCACTATCTGATCACAATCTATGTGGAACTTTACATGTTCTGTCTTTGTCTGCATGAATTTTTTCTTGGTAGTCCAGTTTCTTCTCACCTCCCCAAAACATGCTGGTTGACTGACTATACTAAACTGTCCCCATATTTGTGTGTGTGCATCTGTGTGTGTGAGAGAGAGAGAGAGAGAGAGTTTTGTGGCAGTTATCCTATGATGTGTAACACTGTTGTAAGACTAAAGACACATAATATAAATAACACCAGTGTAATTAGAGTGTTGTGGTAAACAGTTAAACAGTATTGCTTTTTTAAGGCAGAAAGCTATAGTTTTGTGTTATCTAATGAGATTTCCCACTGTTACCATTTTCAATGAGCAATTATTTCACTAAACCAGTATACAAAAGGAAGGATATGTCCCCATGAGTCAGAGAAAGTGGTCTCTAGATGCAACGGGGTGTAGTTAGAAATTTTATTTTCATTTAAAAATTGTACTCAGTTCAAGAAATGCTGCCCCTATACACTTAGGAAAGGGATATATTATGTTTAAACTGTTGACACTTAGAACACCTTAAGTTGCTATTTTAAAGGTGCACTCAACACATCAGCATGTTTTGTACAGCTCTGTACTGTAAGCACTCATTTCAATAGTTTTAAAGATTCTGAGTTCTTCAGGTAATAATTTTTCCTAGAGAAGCTCAGACAAAATGTACTAATTTGAGTACACTGGAAGTATGATTAGCCATACAAATGAAACGCAGGGAGAGTTTGTACCTGCAATGATGGGGTGTAGGACTTCAAATGAGAAGACATTCTAGAATAATCCAAAGGAGCCTAACAGCTTCCTTTAGAAATCCAAAGGAAGTTAGGTAGTTGAAAATGCATTTGCATTATGTTAAAATTGAAATGAGTGACTGCTTTTTAGCGGCACGAACAGAAAAGACTGTTTACATATTTTTTGTTGCTTCATCTGCAGATACAGGAAGAGTCTACACTATTTCCCCTTGTGTTCAATAAATCTTCATTGTTTTTTGGACTGGTAGTCTGCACTGCTCCGTTATTTATTTACTGCAGAGTAGATTTCAATGCCCTTCCCTTTGTGATGTCACAGACCTAATTATATGACCGACCTTATGTCACAAGCATCATGGGGACAGAGCTAGATTTTCACAGTTAAACACTGAGTAAAGATACAAATCTTTTTTTTTATTTTATTTAAAGGAAGGCTAAAACTGTACAGTTACATTGGAGATAAGAAACAGGAAAATCTCCTTATAGAAGATGTCAGTGATGTATGTCTGGTTTGTATCCACGCTAGATTAGGTCACTGTTGTGTTACTTAGTCGATATTATAAATGCTTTGCTTTTTTACCCAAAGGGAGATTAATGAGTTGTGTAAGTTCAACATTCAGTAGTTGGTTTCCAGTGGTACTACTAATATGCCAACAGAACCAGAACATGTGTCCTGAGAGTGAACATTTTAATGCTGACTAGCAAATAGTATTTCACTACTAAATAGAATAAACAAATGCGCCATCTTTACTCTTTTCCCTCCCCGTAACCAGTAAGCAGTCCCGTAATGTGCTGTGGCCAGCTAGGTGAGCATATAATGCATTTACCTTTGTTTTTAAACTGTAACACTCTTTTTACAACAATGTGTCTACTAGGCTGCTGTTGCAGTGCATAGGCTTGCGAAATCGGCAACTGTGATTCACATTACCGTTTATGCCACATTCTGCCAGTATAATATAATATAATGTGCTGCGGCCATCTAAGCGAGCATATTTTGCAATTACATTTGTATTTAAACTGTTAGAACTTTTTTCTTACAATAACATGTCTACTAGGCTGCTGTTACAGCACATAGGCTTGAGAAGTCGGCAACTGTGAAACACATTAGAGTTTATGCCGTATTCTACTTGTGTAATATTAGGTATGCCCTTGAGACCTTACTGCTTGCATCTACTTGCTGTTACATGTGTTCTGTAGATATGTAATCACCTGGTCTTAACTTTGACCTGAACAGGAGCCCTTGAGACCTTATTATCTGCTTCTGTTATTGGGTGTTTTTCTGTTATGTAATGACTGATTTCACCTGAATATCACTGTGTTCCTTAGCGATAAGGCTTATAACTTGAGATGCATATGATTTAATGATTACTTCCTGCTGTTCGTCCCAACTGCAATTTGAAATATTCACTCTTTGTTGGCTACTGTTTGTGTAGTGCTTATAGGACTGTTGATAGTGTTACTCCTGAATTTATCTATTGTGTTTTGCTGTTCACATTTTTGCCTCCTGCATTTATTATTCTGTTTTGCTGTTGACATTTTGCCTCCATTAATATGCATGTATTGCTACTCTTAATTATGCTGTTCACCCAGTTCTCACTATCCACATCTGTACCTAGCCTCCCTGCATACTTAACACTTTCTTTTCCAACCTTATACACCAACCTGCATCCCCCCTGCACCCACACTATTCAGAAGCCTATCATATCTATCAGTATAAGCCTATCAGTAGCTCTCACTTGCACTCACTTATCTCACAACCTCCAATTCCTTACATACTATACCCCTCCCCCATACACAGTTCTACCATTCTAGCTCTTTTTAGTTACACTTAATTTTTGGTTCTTTTTCTCCCTAACCCCACTCTTCTCTCTTCTCTTTTTTACAGGCTTTTTACCAACACTCCTCTTCTGCAAAGCCCACATATTTCCCTACCTTGAACTACCTGCAGTCAAGTCCCTTTGTGGGTGTCTCCCTCCCATTGTGAATTCCTAAAGTATGCACTGCTAATTTCTGTACTTAATTACCTGCACTGTTGCTCTGCCATTGGCCATCTCCTTGCATATCTCTGGACCACTCCCTGCTCTTGTTCTACCCTGCACTCCCCCCTTTTCTCTACATCTGACTACTCCTACCATTACAATTTATCTGCCTGCTGTGCTTCCCCCTTGACCCATTCTCTGTTTTCCTCCTACTCTATACAGTCCCTTCTAGCCTCTGGCCCATTCTTCTTTTTCATGCCTGCAACCTTCTTTTCTCAAGGATCCACTTACCATAACCTCTCTCAGCTGCTCTACCCCCTCTGCCTTTCCTCTTCCTACTTCCCCAAACTTACCTGCCTTACTGATTTTTTTTTAGCCATCTCTGTGGGTGTAACCCCACTCCGTTCACCCTCGCTGTGCTCAGGCTCACTTCACTCCCCTGCCCTACCCCCATTCCCACCCACCCCCACATCAATTACTTTTATCCTATCCAATCCCTCCCCTTCTTGTTTCATCACCCATACAGCACTAGCTTCCTGCCTAAACCACTTCCAGCTTTACTCTACTCTCAAACTACGTCACTTCCTACTACCAACAGAACCCCCTCTACCCATTCCATGACTCCCCTCTACACACTTTACAATGCAACTCTTGTTTTTTATCATCCATACTCTCATATCTCTTTCTGCTCTTACCTCCTATCATACTAACCTTTCCTATCACTATCTATGTAGTCCTACATCATGCATCCTTGAAACCCCTCTTTCCTCTAACTCCTTTAATATCTCTCCATCTCCATCTTCAACTTCTCCCTACTTGTCTTCATAAACATACTATATTATAGATATATCCCCTCTCCTTTAAATCCAAAACTAAACCTTACAACCTACTTCTACTACTTACTCCAAATACATTTTTCATTAGCAATATAGTTCTCATAGGAGACATCCACCCAAACCCTGACCCCACCTCCCCACCCCACTCCCACACAACCAACAACCCTCCGACTACCTCACCCTCTCCTCATAACTCATACCAGCCTCATCCCCCTAGTCTATTTACTTTTTTGTACAAACACCTAGTCATCTAGTCACTAAATATACAAAGTTTCACTAACAAAATCACTGAACTACACTCCCGGATAGCCCAAACCTCCACGCATATTCTAACCCTATGTGAAACATGATAGACTCCAAAGGAAAGGAGGTGGCATCGCCATCCTCTACTCTGGTGGCCTTAACCTCTCACCCCTCACCCTCCCTACCTCTGACTTCCAGCCAGCTGAAGTAATTATCCTAAACTGTCACATTAACTCACACAAGAAATTTGCAAATACTTCCATTTATATCCCCCATGGAAATAATATCCCAACCTTGGAAAATATATTATCTTGGTTTTCCCACAACATTCACTACGAAATCCCTATCCTTGGTGATGTCAACATTGACTGGTCCAATCTCACTACTGACTCTCCACAACTTAGCATAAACTTACAGGGGTTCCATCAGCTGATATCCACCCCCACCCGCCTGTACAAAACCTCTTTCTCCAGCTCCACTATCGATTGGATCCTCACTAACTCCCCTAACCTCTACCATAACCCATCTACTCTACCTAACTCCTTAAGAGACCATCTTCCTCTCTCCATTCTGAGACACTCTGCCCAACTACCCAAATCACACATCTATAGACTGTTGTAAACTCTCCAACTTTAATATCTCCCAATTCAACTCCATACTGTCTAGTATAAACTGGTCCATCCTCAAGGAGATCCCTCTCAATGACGCAGTGGTTAAATTCAACAGCATCTTCTTGGACACCCTGAACTCCCTTGCCTCCTCTAGGAGAATTAGAATAAAATCCAACTACACCCCCTGGCTTTCTAAAGATACCAGATCCACAATGCAAAAAGGAGACTGTGCCTGGAAAGCCTGTATCAAAAAAAAGAAGCACCACCCCTACTACACAATTATAGACAACTGCAAAATCTTGCCAAGAAACAAATAAATAAAGACAAAAAAATCTTACTACAGCTCCCCCCAAATCAATAGCTTATCCAGTCCTTGTAGGTTTTGGTCAACCCTAAATAAACTTCTTTCTCCTGGCTGCCCTTCCAACCCCTCCCCCTTCCCAAATAAACCTCATTCAGAAACTGCTACCCTCCTCAATAAGCACTTCATTGACACAATTCAAAAACTCACCCCTCCAGCTCTAACACAACTACCCCCCTACACCTCCTACCCCACCCAACAAAAACCTCTTCACCTTCCAATCTGTTTCCACTTCCTACATTAAATCTCTACTTCTGAAGCTTAAACCCTGCTCTCCCTCCACAGACAATCTTCTTCCTTCCTTCCCTCCTCAGACTAGCTGCTTCACCATGCCCCTGCACAAAGGGGGAAACTCAACTGACCCATCCAACTACAGACCCATCGTCATCCTATCCTTTCTATCTAAGATACTCGAAAAATGCATTCACTCACAGCTTCTTAACTGTCTCTTACAACAAAATCTCCTTACTCTCACTCAACATGGCTTTCGGCCAAACCATAGCACAACTACTGCCCCCCTTTCATTTACTCATACAACTGCTGAGGCCTGTGACAATAACCAACTCATATCCTGCCTTTTCCTGGTTCTCCGGCTACCTCTCTGGTAGCGTACAATCTGTCAAATGGCTCTCATCCTGCTCTCTCTCCATTCCAGTCACAGCAGGTATTCCACAGGGTTCTATCCTGGGCCCCCTTCTATTTACTATTTTTACCAATAAACTGTGAACATCCTGTAAAAAATCAGCCCTAATCCAATATGCTGATGACTCGACCCTCATCTCCATTGCTAGCAATATCTCTGAACTCCACACTCAAACACATAATACCTTTTTATCCGTTAACAAGTGGCTGTCTGATAATCTTCTCATCCTAAACCCAAAGAAAACCAAACTCCTGCTTTCTTCCATGTTCACTCTCTCATTATAAGTCCACATTTGCTATCACATCCTCTAATAACAACATAATACAACCAGTACCTCACACCAAACCTCTAGGTGCCATCACTGATGATGAGCTCAAATTCAACCTACATATACTCCATTGTATAAAAAAACACACCAGAAACTAGGTCTGTTTTATCATAACAGAAAATTTCTAACTGCCAGTGCTAGACTCTCCCTGGCACAGGCACTTCTCCTCCCCTCCCTTCTCTATGCTGCCCCAGTCCTAACTAACATTCAGTCCACAACCCTGTCCAAACTACAACAAACATACCACAAAATAGCAAGGTTCATCACCAACTCCCCTTACAACTCTCACCATTGCCTTGCACTCAACTCCCTCCAATGGCTTGAACTCCCCCAACTACTCCTTTAATCACAATTTCAAATCATACACTCTGTACTATACAAGCCATCCTCCTGCTCAAGTCTCTCCTCCCTGGTATCCACCTACACTCCCTCTAAGACCCTCCGCACTTCAAACCAGTAGCTCCTTGGCATCTACAAACCAAAGAAAACTGTGGGCAAACTACTCTATAAATGTTCCATAGCCCAAGATTGGAATAAACTTCCTTTAAACATATGCTCCATTACCCACCCATTACACTTTTAAAAAGAGCTCAAACTCTATCTGCTTAACAACAAAACTTGCCCCTGTCAGGACCCTACGTAACTCCTCCTTTTTTTCTCTATATCTCATTCCCATCATGTGTCCACTTGTATTAGTCTCAACCTTTCTCACTGTGTTACCTAGTGGTATTTATCCAGAAACTGTAATCTCTAAACAATAATAGCCCATTTATTGCTACTGACTGTGCTATCCATGTGCATCACTACTTGTCTATTTTTTTCTGTATATTTTCTCTCCACTTGTCTTCTTTTTTTACCTGTACTGTAATAATATTATTCATGGATTGTAAATCTGTACAATACTGTAAATTGTTTTTGTAACTGGAGCTTGTTTTCTTTTTTTACCTATATTGCAATAGTATTATTCTTGGAGTGTAAATCTGTACAATACTGTAAATTGTTTTTATAACTGGAGCTTTTCTCCTCGGGTCTCCACTGAAAATGGGCTACAGCCCCAGCTGGACTAACCCGGTTAACAAATGTCAAGAAATAAAATAAAATAAATAAATATGTCACTTATTTCCTGTACAGTCAAAATAAGTGAAACTTGCTATACTGTTTGCCATAAACTACTATCTCATCCAAACTTCTTTCCTTTTACCTCCCAGGCAGTTGCATTTATGTCAGATATAAAGATAATATTAATATAGCATGGGCATTTGGATAGTACTAAGCAACAATTTTTCCATCAAATGTGCTTGAGTAGAGCATACCAAAGGGCTGTATTTTTTTCAAAAAGTGAATGAGATAAGGCTATGTGTTATAATTAATGGTTGTATTTCCTTTGCCCTGTCATTTAAGGAGGTATTGTTTGCACACCACAGATCCCATCAAATGTAATAAGAACTGATGGGAGGAGTTTGGCCCAAAGGAGTTTGTACATGAATGCACAAAATTTGTTTGGACTTTTTTGTCTTTATCACATGAATCAAAATAAGAAAATACCAGTCAGCATTAATCCGCACATAATCTGAATTCCACAGCAACAACAAGTGGAAAGAGAAGCTAAGGCAAAAAATGTAAGTGGAAAATAAAGTGAAGTAATTCAAACCACCTGATTTGGGGAAAACTGAAAAGTGGAGTAGAGCTGCATGTTTTAACAGCAGAAAAATGAATATAATGCATATTAAAACATAATGGTAGCTGAGGGGAACCTACCTGGTGTCTTAACTGTCCCAGATTATATGTAATCTTGCAAAGGAAATGAAAAGGTAAAGGTATGGAATGTGGTACAGTAAGGGAATACAGAAGTACTGGAAACACATTCTACTAAGGGTAGACATGACCATCTGAAGAATCTTAAGGATGTCACTGTAAGCACACTACTGGATTTATATGCACCATGATGAAAAATCTCATAACTATGAAGAATAATATGCAGTTAGCACTAAGGAAGTCTGAAAACACACTGTGAAGGTATTAAAGGCTTTTGTGTGTATGGGGGTGTGGTCTTTACCACTCTGCACTTCCAATGTAAGGGGCTATGCCTGCAAATGCCACATTACTATCAACTTTGGGGTAAGCGAATCACATTGAAGTAAGTGAATCTTGGTCTCGGTATATATTCTGCAGAATTACATTTTCATTCTCCTTGTTTCTAGAATTGCTACCCACAGAATTTCAAAAGGAAACCTTTACATTCACGTAGATATATGATACTGGAAAAGGAAAACAAAAGCTACAAAATAACCTGCATTTTTTGGAAGTTATGGAGAACCTACTGCCCCACAAGTGCGTCTTTCTTCCTCTATGAATCACTGAGTTACAAAGCCAAGAAGAACCAATTTTCTAAGAACAACTTCTCAATAAATCATCCCACAAAAACAAATAAATAAATAAATAAAAATAAATGTGAGCATTTTATTTTGGGGAGCAATCCCCCTTCCCCTGTACCTCACCAACATCACTGTTGCACAAGCACAAAGAAGGTAGAAATCTCCAAAACAACAGAAATCAGGACCAGCACACACTTAGAAACCACACCAGTAATGATTTCCTATGGGAAATGACTGGCTGTTTAACTTCACATAGTTGTGCTCAGGGAATCGGTTCTTACTTGACTTGTAAATTGATGGCCAGAAGAACAGCTATACATACCTGATTTTTTCAGCCAGGCACACCATAAAATGTTTTTGTTGGGTCATGCCAAAGCACAGTAGTAGGACTGAATGATTTAAATTTAACCATGAGTTAACATTAGGTGGTGCAGTGGTGTCATGGTTAGCATTTTCACCTCACAGCAAGAGGTTCTCTGGTTCATTTCTCAGCTGTCGTGCCTTCTATGTGGAGTCTGCATGTCCTCCCTGCATTCGTGTGGGTTTCCTCTGAGTGCTCCAGTTTCCTCCCACATTCCAAAGGCATGCAGTATGTGGGCTGTACTCTCTAAATTGGCACTGTGTGTGTGTGTGTGTGTGTGTGTGTGTGTGTGTGTGTGTGTGTGGTGCATCCTCTGAGGAGGGTTGGGCCTTGGGCTAGCAACCCAAGCCCATAAAATGCATAACTGCTACAGAAACAATGAGTGCCGATAGGGCTGGTTGCCCAGTGTACCACACTGTGCATAAAAGGGAAAGAGAGACAAGTTAACATTTGTGCTAGTTTCCCTGTTTAGCTCTGAACATTTGTGTACTTCATTGCTACTTAACCAGATTTCTTATAATACAAATCTAGCTGCCTTTCATTTTCATTGTATAACGTAGCTATGAATAAACTGGAGAAATTCAAAAACTACAATAACAACAATGCTCCAGCCCATAACAAAGCAGTGGTACATTTTTATTGTAGAGGCAGAAATTAGGACTGGCTACAACTCTGTTTGGTATTCTAATAACTTCTTTTCCCATTTCATGCCACAGACATTATGTTCACTTTATGGTATGTCTGGTTATTGTCTTATAAAATACTCCACTTTTCACCATATTAACAAATCTCACAGGTGTTTTAAATAATATCCTCAGAATACTTTTCATGCTCATAAAGTGTCCACCTGGAAATTATAAGAAACAATACAAGGAGAGTTTTCTACGGAGTACAAAAAGTTATAATTCCATGTAAAAGCACAACTTTTCTTCTGTAAAACAAAACACTCAATTTGTGACTGATTTCCTGAAATATCTTTTTCAGAAACCTTTCATACAGCACATAGATCTCTAATATTTTCATATTCTTGGCAGTTTTTGATAGATATAATTTAAAACAAGAATGGAGCAGGAATCTGACACTATTACTATGACTGTAATTCCTTTCTGCCATTGAAAG